>NW_012130104.1:488693-577077 GCF_000143395.1 Atta cephalotes | reverse complement strand
AAAGCCATCTATAGGAAAACGGCGGAAGCAAAGTTGTACACCTAATAGTCTACGATTGATAAACAATAAACCTTTCAACAAAAGAAAAAATTTTAATAGAAACAATTTTAATAGAAATTCCTGTACCTTGCTTGACCAACAATATTATTTGGTTTTTGTTAATTTTCCCTTTTTTAAGATTTGTCTCGTCACGAAGAAAAAAATCATGGCGAACGTTGAACATAATTCCCTTCGTTTAAAACTTTTCTCTTCGTTTATCAATATAACTAATATTTAATTTTTGTATTCTATAAATTTCCGTATATATATATATATATATATTACATATTATTTTTTCCCTTGGGAGTATATACAAAAAGTTTCAGAAAAAAGGAAGACGAATAAATTGTCCTATATTACCATTACCCAACTCAATTTAACATTTTTTTTTATTGTACCTCTGTCTCTTTAAATCAATGAATTTTCTAAAAAAGCAATAAATCCAATCATAAATTTATTTTAAATCGAAGACGCTTCGTAAATTTCTTCTTGTTTTTTTTTAAAAAACTCGATGATTGTTATTGTACTAATTCTTATTTGTTAGAAATTACCTACGCTAAACCAATTCTTTTTTCCTTATGTCAATTCTTTTTTCCTTTATTGCGAAAAAATTTTCTTTTTTTGGTTGGTCAAATTCCTTTCACTGTCATTTTATAAAAAAAACTGGAAAGGAATCGTAAAATATTCCTTTTCGTTTCTGTTCATTTCTGTTCGTTCTCATTTTATTTCAGTCTTCTCCCCTCCTGACTTCTGTGGGGTATAGATTATTTTAAATTTTTAAGAAAAATTTAGAGAAAGTTTATGTTTTTTCATCTGCGCACGCAGAATAATTTTATTATGTAGCATCGGAAAGGGAGGCGATGTCGATACTACTGAAAATCCATTTCATTCTCGTTCGCAGCTTCAGCTTCGCGAGCAAATAAGTATTGTGTTGTTGATTGCCATCTTGGTTCACTTGAATTTGGTACTACTGCGGCGTAAGAACAATGGCCAGTCCAAAAAATATTAATAATTCGGACATGGGAATGTACTCCATCTCTGATTCTTTCAAGATATGACGATGACGAGAGAAGAAACACTCGATTTCATATGTTGTTAGCAACAATGTCTTAACAATTCTCATACGAAGACGATCCACGTAAGATTGTAAAGAATGAAGGAATCTTCAAACCTCTTGTAAAATGGAATGGACATAATTTATATGCGGACGGAATTTATATTGACACCGACTGCTGGTAACAGTTTCAAGATCATATGGGACTCATGAACAAATATTTAAGCAACGATAACAGAGAAACCTAATGTATTGTTAAAAAATATTACCATCAGCTTTACCACATCTTACAGGGCAAAATCAATATTGTTAGCGTATAAAGAAGAAGAGAAAAATTTCAACGGAAATCTTCGAAAAGAAGAGGATGCATTCAACTCCGTTGGCAAAAAAACGAAGAACCTACGTAACGGCAATTGTAATACAAAAAACTGCCTTCCTCGGACTGCAAAGCGCTGTAAAGTGCGTCGATGCGCGTTTAAAACAATTAGAATCTTTATTCGATAATGTTAACAAGTGTGCTCTATATTTAATTCAAGAAATGGAACTGAAACTACCTGCAAGTTTTATTAATCAAGAAATTATAAAATTAACGTTGCGAAGTAATTACGAAGATATAAAGCGTAATGTACGTACAAATTAACGACTTAACTTTTCTTTATACATATTTCAATATAATATTTTTGGAATTAATTTCATTAAGATATAACGAAATTTTTTTATATAATTCTCTCGAAGCGAGAATCTTTGATTTAATTTTTTTAAAAACTCTTTTTAATTTATTCTCTGCTATGTATTTCTTCTTCTTTGAAAAAAAGAATTTGTATCAATAAATACATTTTTGTATAATCCCTCATTTTTTCTTAATCATTCGTAACTTCCAAATCAATAATCAACTTTTTTCTTTATATATTTCCATTATATGTATAACATAGACTTTTAAATAAAGTACAAGAAGTACAATAAAACAAAATTCATAAAATTCTTGTCATACATCATAAAAATCATATAATACTTTCGCTCAAACGAATGAGTCATCACACTGAAGACGACACGTCGCGTTACAGTTGAATATGTTCGTTCTTGTTTTACCTCTTCCATTTTTTTCTAGCAAAAATAAGATTCTCTCTAGACTTCCAAATTTTCATATAAGATTTCATCTCTCATAAATAAAAAACATTCACTAAAACGCCCGCTATTCATGCCCCGATGTTCGTACTTTATCATCACGACAAAAAATGTTACAGTCCCCATCTCCACTCATCATTTTTTCGTACTTTATCCTCCACTTTGTCTGAGATCCTCTATCACCCCCTCTTCTCCAATCACCTTGTGGGTAAGTGCGAACCAATCAAATCTTTGTCAAGTATAAGGCGAGCCAATCAGAACACATCGTTTAATTATCCTATTATCCACACCCTTCACTCTTCGATCAATCAGAACTTTAGTCTTTTATTATAATTTGATTCCGTATCCATTATTCTAACATTCTTCCAATCAAAATTATGATTGTATTGTAATATATGTTCCATTATAATCGAATGCTTAGATGAATCAAGCTTTATATTTTTAATATGTTCATTTATTGTCATATTGAATTTCCTCTTCATCTGTTCCACATAAGAAACGTCACAATTGTTACATTGGATCTTATAAATTATATTATTATTTTCAGAAATTATTTTTTTGTCTTGATGCGCTTTTATAATTTGTTCAATTTGTTAATATATCTGTAACCTATACTATACACTGATTTACTAACTGATTTTACTAATCATGCGTGTACATGACGCGTGGCTGATTCTGTGGATAAATAGAAGTATAAAAAAACTTTTTCTTGTTATAAATTACTTTATTATGTTGGCAGAAATGTTGTCTTTCTTGCGTGGAACTTTTGTTGAGAGCAACTTTTTTATTCTTGTATTGAACAAATTTAAATTTAACGGACGTTAAATACGTTAAAAGAGTATACGTTAAACGTCCTCTAAGAGTATATTAACGTATATGAGGAAAAATAATAAGGGGTATTACATGGAAGACGCATTTTCTTTCTCTTGTATAATTTTGATTTATATGTAAATGTGTTATATATGTAAATGTGTAATAGAAAAAAATAAGTAAAATAAAACAAAAATTGTTCTTCTAATTATTTTTCAATTTTTAATATTTTTCTAATATGTTGAACAGCGATTATAAAAGAGAAAAAAAACGTATATAGACATTTTATACATAATATAAAATATATATTTATATATAATATAAAATTATCAAAAAAAATAAACAATTTCACCGTTTAGGCAAAGTATTAAAGAATATTTTTTTATACAAATTTAGATAACTCAGAATTAATATAAAATAATAACGATGTATGTTTCGAATAAACGTTTCTAATTTATAACAATGATAACACTTCGTAAGTAGTACTTGATTGACGATTACAATTTGATTATATGCGAAATAAGTGTGTTGTGAATGAAGTTGACTATAGACATGCACAATAGCCAGGTATTCGCGGGCGTTCGCGGGCACCCGTGCCCAATTTCAGTATTTTGCCGATTCCTGCAATAGTGAATTGTAACCTTTTGTGTATACTATTGAAGGTCTGGATAGATGAAATATAATCGATGGGGATCGTCATAATTATGTCATCCACGTATTTTTTAATCGTTAAAAGTTTTTAAATTACAAACTGTAATTTTCTTTTATAGCATCAATTTTGACGATAATTTATTCCATTTAATTTATCTACTAATATTATTAAGGATGTACATACAACCATTTATATGATCTGACATCAAGTTACGATTGGAATTTATTCTTTTATTCATATTGACTGTCTTCTCACTAACCGAATTGGTCCAGAATTATGACTCTTTACTACGTTTATTATTTATCAAGTTTGACTACATGATATGATTGCGATATATCATCTTTTGTAACACGAAGGTAAGATGATTTCTTAAAAATCTATTATATTATTTATTGTAACTCGAATGTGAGATGATCCTCATGATATGTTAATATAATTAGATATTAGGATATTTATATATTTCTGATAAGGCTATGCATAATCGAAACGTACTATTGAAACTTATCATCGGAAAATTATAATTTGTGATTAATAAATATTATTTGATACATCTAACTATAGCTCGTTTAATATTGTATTGTTTAGTATTGACATGAGTTTCACTATTTATTAATTTGTTATAAGTTATACGAGCGAGAAGAATTGATATATATTATTTATATTGTAATAAAAAATTTTTTATGCACACAAGAAATTAGATAAGGAGTTATTAATAGATGAAATGCTATCAAAAAAATTACAATTTGACAGTTTAACATATTTATTAGTAGAAATGTTTACGTACATTGAAATAATCTTCACAAAAGAAGATTCAATTTGCTGTTTTTATCTCTCCGAACGACATCAAACCATTATTTCTGAAATTAATAATATTTTCGTATTTTGGTGCCCCAAAACAAAAATTTCACGTCTTGTGTACTATTGCATTTTATTTGGTGTACTTTTGATTGTATTGTCACAGGAAGGGACAAAACACGTTCTATATATTTTAATCGTTGTCATTCCTATTAAAAGATCGAGATATCAAGAGATACCATATATAGCATGTAACATTGCAACATCATAAACCGCTCGAGTAACTTCGGACATGATCGACGCGTCGTCGACTGAGTTTGAAATAATATTTTATAAAACCTAAATGTCTCAATTATTACGAAAAAAAAAATAAAAAAGAACTTTTTTTTTATTAAACGTGTCTATAAACGTGTCTATAACTTTTATTTAAAAAAAGTTACATTTAAAAATCCAATGAATACAATATTTGCCTTGTGATGTTAGACCGAAAAGATTATCGAATTTTGCAAGGAATAACTTTATATTTGACCTTTCATTACTTTCAATCTACTAATTTTAACAAATTGAATGAAGAAATATCCCATTTTTGTTTCAGCTGTATCGTCATACATACCTGGCGCATTATAGGATCGTGAATCTGGAGACTCTGTGAGTAAACAAGCTGTGTCTTGACAACGTTTGTGACAATCATATCTTAAATTTATTCCATGATTTCAAGTTCGGATTTGCATTTTAATCTCGGTCCCGAGAAGGAAGAGAATGGAAGTCGGGGGAAAACGCCGTGTGCAAATTACAAACTGTGCACGAATTTAATCCCGCGCCGTCTTACCGTCATCACCTTGCTCGCCTCTCCAACCTCGTTCGTTCCACGTCTGAGAATTTTCCCTTGCGGATTTGATCATTAACTCAGCATTTAGGAGCGGTTATATTACGATTACGAACCTGCCGCTGTTCCCGACCGTCGCGGCGATTTTACTCTCTGTACTTGTCCTTTCCCGCAGGCGAGAAAAATTTAAAGCTGTTTTCTGAACTTATCCGCATGGCTGCACTTTTCGTGATATTGAGACTTGCTGTCCTTGCAAAAACAGGATCGTGGCTTACTTTTTCAAGGATTTTCCTATTTTTTTTAATTTCTAGCTATCCCAATATTCTCGTGGACTATGCTAAGAATTACGTTCCCTTTATTTTTTGTTTTGGAATAAATACCTTAATAATAAATATCCCGTTTTGACGAATCGTTAGTATATCATTCTCCAACTCAAATATTAATTAAAGCTGTAGAGAAATTAATAAATCAGTAATCCATTTAATATCTCCCTCTTGTTAAATTTATTTGTACATTTTGCTTGTTCATCATGTGTAACTGTTTATACATATATTTGCTTATTTGTTCGATGTATATCAGCAATATAATTATATTTATTCTTGTTATTTATTTATGAATAAATATATAAATATTCTTAATTCTCTAATACTTAATGTATATAAAAAGATATGTATCTACATGTAAAAATACGTAAGGTATATAAATATCTTTTAATCGATTAAAAATTGTCTTTGTAATTAAGAATTTAGCACAATAGTTGAAGATAAAATCCGCGATGTGTTATGAGTTATGATACCTTTATAGAAAAGGGAACAATTTTTTTATATATTAGTCAAACTTCTTCCAGAATTTAAATCATCCGAGAAACTAGGTCGCCTGTAAAACTCACAAAATTCCGAAGATCAATTTATCTATCATGCGAAAACTTTCTCGAGATCCGCGGGAATAGTATCGTTTTTAGGAATAGCGGTTTCCTGTCGTTTACACTCCTCCAAAGGAATCGATGCCTTGAGATTCATCCACGTGGAACTATGAGAGTGCTGGAACTCGTCCTACAATCATGAGAGCGCGAAATTTCACCGTTATGTATATGTGGATGCCCGCGGCCTTCAACGGGCAAATCTCACGAGTTGGACTTTATCATTGCGCTTGAGATCATCGTTCTCAAATTGCGCAAATCAAACTTCAGTTCGTTTCTAAACTGATTTGCAAAGGCCGCTCGTCATCTTTATATGTACATAGAGCGGCTGTTTCACAGTTTAACTACTACGAGCGGATACACATACTCTTTGCTTCAAGTTCGAGTTTCAAATTGGCTTTCGAGAAAAGACGAATTTTAAGATGAAAATCGTATGTAAATAAAATATTGCAGGATTATTTTGAAAGTAGGGTTTCAATATTTTTAAATATTTTGAAAATAGGGTTTGAAAGTAGGTTTCAATTGTAACGTGATTTTACATAAGAAAACTTATATAGAAAACACTCATACGCCTTCAAAGAATAATTATTTAATTGATAAATTTTTATAAATTTCTATAAATTGGATATATATTTATTTCTTTTAAAAAACATATGATTGCAAGCGTTACAGAATACAAGCGACACTGCAGACGTAATCGATAACAATGAAATTAATGTTACGTTTGTGTATGTTTTGCTTATTTACTATATAACAACACAACATAAAAAATAATGTTTTCTAAGGGAAACATTTTGAATATTTTGAATTATTAAAATTTTGCAGTATTAATTTTAAAATGCAATTTTGGTGTAATAACCGATTATAAAAGAATAAAAGTATGTATTTTAAAAAATATATTTGTTTATTTTTTTTAATTTGCGTTATTTTCTTGTATTAACAAAAACATTTATAGATAATTTTAGAATTATGTCATTATTGTAACAGAATGTAGCAAAATGAGCAATGTGTTTTTTATCAATTATTTTAGACATCAAGGGAAATATACAGGCAATTATCATAAATGAATGAAATGCCAATTCGTTCATTTTATGATAAATTCTACGGATAAATAAAATCCATGTGTGATCGTTGCCTCTACCACTTACAGTGATTTCACGCGAGAGTGAAAATAAATGTGTATTCTTAGAAAAACGAGGAATATATCTTGCCTCTGACATATATATTGCACGCAGTAGTCGCATCGTAATCTTACATTGCGTGCATTTTGACATGAAGAAGCAATTTTCCTCTCCGCCAGAATTTTTATTTTTCGAGATTTAAAAATTAGCGCTGGAACAGCGTTAAAATAAATACAATAATCTTTGCGAAATTTATTCTTATTTGCATTTGCATAGAATGTATCTGTTCATTCGACATAGTTTATTGTTGAGGATTATACGAGTGTATTGTTATTGCGATTGTATATATTTGTTATTTTATTGCGCATTATAGAAGTTAATTATTCTTGTTAATTATTCATTGTAAAAAATATTCGGGCAATTATTTATTCAATTATGCAAGGAAAGCAATACAGCGCGAACATCGCTATCAACTCGGTGTTTCTACATAGTCATTCATTCTGACACAAATTATGATCAAAGCTGCTTAACTTTTGGTCGTTCAAGTGAATCATTCGTCATTGTTAATATTACAGTTGCTGGAAAAATAACTGAGATAGACGATAAAATAAATTCCTTACGAAATTTATGCTCATTTTATGATATATTTGCAGTACATATGCAGTTGATTTGACATAGAAAAGTGAACCCAAGACATTATTTTATTTTAAGTGCAGATGAAACGTTCTGTTCTGGAATTCCGTTTTTTTGCAATTAATATCGTATTGTTGCGTACATGTATTCAGAATCGCTCTAGTTTGTGCCGATTGAAATAAAATTGAAGTTTATGTAAAAAACAATAATTTTTATCATAATATCTTGATGGCCAAAATTGAAATAGAATCTTCTGTAATATTGATTCAAAAAGATAGGAGCTTTCATTAGTAGGATATATATATAAATACATATTTTTGTGACGCTAAAGGAACATGAAGCCTCCTACTAATTTTTTTGTTAGATTTATTAGAAAAAGTTTCAATAAAATTACATAAAAAAATGTAACATTTGAACTTAGCATGAATATAGTTTGAACAAAAAAAATGTGAAAAATTATGGAACATAAAATTATTCCAATCATTACACTATTTAAAAATCATCAAAGTATTCTAAGGTCACTAGGACTTATATGTTTCAATTACAGATTAAAAATTATTTAGAATACTTTTATGATTTTTAATTAAATAGTGTAATAATTGGAATGATTTAATAATATAATAAATGATTAATTAAAATCGTAATGTGAATACACAATAAATAAGAATATTAAGGCCTATAATGATCGAAGCAGTATTTTTTAATGGTTTAAATAATGTGAATTATATATATATATATTATATATATATATATATATATATATATATATATATATATATATATATATATATATATATATATATATATATATATCACTGTAATATAATGTAATAAGTAATGATAAATCTAAAGTTTACGTTCTTAATAAAATAACTTTTTCATGTTCATTTCTACAATGGAACTTTAATCTTGGTTTAATTTAGCCTTTGTTCCGACTTTTAGAATTAAAAAGAGATAAAATGTAAATAAAACAAGATTAAAATTAATCTACATTAGCAGAAATGGACATTATAAAATTAGTTTCATACCCACAAAAGTTAACTACAACGTTACTAATTTTAATATTTAATGACGTATTTTTTACATTGAGGGAGAGCTGCTTTCAAAATTATTTTGCAACACAATTTTGCGCTTGTGAGGATACAGTAATCTGGTACGATGTTATAAAAAATGTATATCTCTTTTGTCGAGTTATATATTCTCGCAGACCGCAGCAAATCCTCAAAACCAAAGTGCACCAAGTGCGAAAGTTTTTCATGCCAAAATTTCGCGATGATTGGTTTATACATGGCGGCAATGATGCGGAGAACAATTCGGGGGAGTAAACTCGTTGTCGTTTTTGGCTTTCGGTATGATAAAAAAACAGAACGAGGATACACCGACTTGCTGGGGGCAAAGGTAAAAGAGTAAGGAACAAGAGCAAGACGGAGAGCGGCGGATAAATAAGCCGTGAGAGTTACCTCACTTGTATATTCAGCGTTAACAGGTGAAGCGAAACGAGGCGAGGCGAGGCGAAGTGAGGTCAGGCCAGGCAAGTTCTGTCCCGTCATAAATCCTGTTCGTATGCCGCATGAATACTAGCACCTTTATTTATGGCTTTTCGGAAAGAAGTTTACCGCGACGAAACGACGAACCATCCAACGATGACACGGCAATTGACGTTGCGTCTTACGCTATTCATCGATTTTCCGCGATTGATTGAACGACGCGAACAAAAATATCGCAGATGGTTGCACGAATCCAGTTAAAAGAATTACTGGCTTTTTTCACC
The DNA here is from genome assembly GCF_000143395.1 of Atta cephalotes. Taxonomy (NCBI): domain Eukaryota; kingdom Metazoa; phylum Arthropoda; class Insecta; order Hymenoptera; family Formicidae; genus Atta; species Atta cephalotes. The sequence goes on along the minus strand of NW_012130104.1, from coordinate 567,332 downwards.
CGTACAGACAGAAGCGATCGAATGGATCGATATAATGGCATTTTGATTCAATTTTTCAAGAATTTGCGAACATTTATTTCGAACCTCATTTAATCCTAAAATTCGATGGATTTCCGTTTCTAATAAATACTAATTGTAAGTAATCTTCATCACAGCTTTATTTGCATTCTGAAGCAAAGATTGTTTGAAATGTAATTACTATAACATGATATTTATTACATAGAATTTTCAGGGAGTTTCTTTTATTATATATCTTTGAGAATCAAAGGTTTTCATGGAATTTTATTGGTATTCAAGAAAACTTTTGGAATTTTATTTTTAAATTTAAATTCCGTTTCTTTCTAAAAATATATTGTTTTCTTGATTTTTTTGTAAAATAGATATATAGTCTCGTGGAATTTCCGTTCTCTAAATTACAATATATATTAAATTAAAGTTGTTTGTGTTTCTTACACTTCAATTAATTTTAAACTGCATTAAAAAATTTTCTAGTTTTATTTGGAATTTTGAATAAAAATATTTAAAAAATCCGGAAACTCTTAGAATATTTTGAAAAGAATAATAATTAATGCGTGAAGCAATGAGAAATATTGGGAGTACAAATTAGTTCGGTCCGTTTCCCTAAAGATGGCTCCAGCTGTTGTGAATGATTCATAGTGACAGCTGATTTTGGCGGTTTCAGAGAGATTAAACATCTGCTAATAATATTCAGTTTATATCGCTTACATAGTTCGTTTATTATATTTACTTTAAATATAATAAATAATATTTAATAAATTAAATTTTTGATAGATGCAGCATATATAATCGGAGTTATCCTATGCGGATGTTCGAACTTTCATGAGCGATAGTGTAGAAAAATGCAGAAAAATATCATTCTAGTATTAAGATAGAATACAATTTTTATTCTTTTTCTTTTGAGTAACGATTATGTCATTACAAAGAATATTTTCTTGATAATATAATTTTAAAATACTCTTATTATTTACTTGAAACAAGTAATATTTATGTAATATTTTTCTGTACGTACATGTGCACGTTTCAGAACGAACTAAACTGAGTTTTTTCGAGTTCTTGATCATTTCCCAATTTTCACAATTGAGATATTATTTCTGAAGCGCCGAATATCCATCATCAGCGCCAAGCTATTGATTTAGGTTAGAGATAATATATTTTAACAGAGGTGTCAATTGCCGATAATTTTTTAATAGATTGGAAAAAGACCTTTTAATTGAGAAAAATCTCAAAAACTAAAAAAAAGTAATTTAAATATTCAATGAAGCTGTTACTTTCGGCAATAGTAGGTTAAGCGGACGCGTGAATTCGGCTATCTTTAAACGTTAATATCTCGTTAATTCTATTGCGAACATTGCAAAAAGATAGAGAACTTTTTGACTTAGTTTCTGTTCTATCTGCTCAAAACGAGTGGAGTCATAAATTGGAGCCACCCTATATATTTAAGAGGCTGGTCACATAACTTGTTGGTATCTCTTTTCTATACATGACGGTTTTACATTGCGCATTCACTGTGCGCAGGCAATATTTTTTTCTCTTTCTAAGACAATTTTCTCTTTCTATCGGGAGTGAGGTATCGCCACGCACACAATATAAGGACATACAGTAGGGACAAGATCCTGTTTTCCATTCTGCCGCGCATATTTATTTAGCATAAGCGGTCATGTCATTGGTGACACCAATTCCGATCAAAACAGAATACTTATAATTTCTCCGTTATTGCAATTGTGCCATGACATGTGGCTGCGCTTGCTTAGCGACGAGATACTACTGTGTCTCCTGAATAGCTGATTACAGCAATTTATTTTATGAAGCAACGTGATGGTGCATATAATTGATCACCGATTTGATGAAAGAAATACTCAAAAATTAAGAGTATTTTTCCTTTTTTTGAATATAGGTGGTTCCTAATACTATTGATACGATATTTGGTCACCAAAGACATGGTGGACCCTGAAAATTTATTTGAAAAAGATCATAGGTGCTAACGCTACTTATTCCTACTGTATATACTTATATTGTGGTACCGCGACGGGATTAAACTTTTGGATATTGTCGCGAGTGTACTACTTTAAGTACTGTGATCTTGCTTTGAACAAATGTAGAAATTTTCATATTGGGAGTACAAATTAGTTCGGTCCGTTTCCCTAAAGATGGCTCTAGCTGTTGTGAATGATTCATAGTGACAGTTGATTTTTGGCAGTTTCAAAGAGGTTAAACATCTGCTAATAATATTCAATTTATATCGCTTTGAGTTTCATACAAAAATCTTGATTTTTACTGTGTTTGTTGATGAAATGTCGAATTGTATTAATCAAGCAGCATTTGCGGAAGATTTTGATTTTCTGCTTTAATTGGAAGAAAAGTGCGGCTGAAGTCTATCGAATGCTTGTCGAAGTTTATGATGACACAGCTCCAACTGATAAATCATGTAGGAAATAGTCAAGGATGGAGATTTCAGCGTTGAAGACAAGCCTCGCTCTGGACAGTCAAAAAATTCGAAGATAAAGAATTAGAGGCATTACTCGAAGAAGATCAGAGTCAAACGGAGGAGCTTGCAGAATCATCAGGGGTAACTCAACAAGCCGTTTCTGTACGATTGAGAGCCTTCAAAAACAAGGACATTGCCTTATGAAACTGAAAGACGTTGAAACCGAGAGACGTTGAAAAGCGATTTTTCACTTGCGAACAGTTGATTCAAAGACAATAGAAAAAAGGTTTTTTACATCGGATTGTGACTGGAGATGACAAGTGGATATTCTACAACAACCCCAAGAAGAAATAATACTACGCTGAGCCCGGTCAATCCTTGCCATCGATCTCAACATCAACACTATAGCCGAACATTCATGGTTCGAAAATCTTATGCTTTGTATCTGATGGGACCAAAAGGGTCTTGTTTACTATGAGCTGCTGAAACTTGGCGATTCCATTACGGGCGATCGGTATCGGCTACAATAGATTCGTTTGAGTGCATTGCAAGAAAAACGGAATACGAGCAAAGACATGACAAAATTATTCTTCTTCATGACGCTCAGCCTCATGTCATTAAAATCATAAAAAAATATTTGAAAACGCTCAAATGGGATGTTTTACCGCACCCGCCGTATTCTCCGGACATTGCTCCTTCTTATTGGTTGTTCTGAAGGATGCAGCAAGTTACCGGTTCACTTTTTTCGCAGAAATCGAAAATTGGCTCCAAAATTGAATCGCCTCCAAAGATGAGTTATTTTTTTGAGATGGAATTCGAAAATTGCCTGAGAGATAGGAAAAAGTAGTAGGCAGCGATGGACAATACTTTAATCTGTTCATTCATTTTGTTTTGAAATAAATGTATTTTTGAACAAAAGAACGAACCGAATTAATTTGTACTCCCAATATTAATGATGATAAGAATTACAAAATATAAATAGTAGATTATTAATACTATTATAATATTAATACTATTAAAAATAATAGATTATTACCCTTAATATAGATTGAGTCATTCTGCGTATTTTTTTTTCTTTATAATATCAGATACATCTGGATTCATAATGGCCTCTCTCTTTTTATTTTTTTTTAAATACAAAATTTTATAAATACAATATTTTATAAAGTATATATAAGAATTACTTAATAATTTTTGTATACCTACTTGTAAATGTGATGAAACTCGGAACACGAACGATTCATCGTGTATAAATAATAGAAGAGTAGAAAATTATGTGTACTAAAGATTAATATATAAATATATGTATACACAAAAAATTATATTAACAGCATTAAATAAATAAAAATAATCTTGTTAATTTTCAATAATAATATTAATAAAATAGATATTTGTTTTATTGAAACAAAAGAGCATGATGGATTTAATTAATAAAATTATTTTCAATTAAATTAAAAATTAAATGCTGTTAGTACATTATTTTTTTCATGTAAACGAATTCATATATAGAAATATTGATTTTTAGAGTACTCGAATCTTGAAGCAATTTTCATGATCTTCCTTTTTCCCACATGTTGAATGTATAATTACATAATAAACGTAAACGTGTTTTGTTTGTTCCATGTGTAATCCCGGAAATGGTCACAAGATCAATTTTAGAATGTGCAACATGCTTTTGGTTTATATCCAAATAGCTCCAGATTTTATTGTCCAGATTTTATTGTCTTCAGAAAAGGGGCTCTCTTTCTTCATCTCAACGTTTCTCCTCTCGTTCTATCCCTCTTAAACATTTTCTTCCTATTTTCTTCCGAATGTGTATATAAGTGTGTGTATGCATCTGGAAAACGTATGTGAGAACATTTGTGGACACATATTTCGGTAACGTAAGATGAAACTCGCATGTTTCACGATATGTTCGAAGTTCTTTTATAGATTGAAATTTTCATAAAAGCAAGTTTTCAAGTAAAAAGTATAGAAGAGAAAAAGTATGCAGAGAGAACATAGTAAAGTTCACGTATTATTCTCATTTAAGTTTTTTTCTATTTATGAATCATCAATATTCATAAATAAGTTAATGAATTAGCTTGATTGAAAAGGAAAAATTTGTTAAATTTAATTTTGTAGAAACAATCGATAAATTAAAGGATTGTGATTCTTATAACGGCAGGATGATGTTGATTACTTTTATACAAAAAGATTGTTTCCATACAATTATTTCATTGATCTATCTGTGCTATGAGATAGCGGTTCAGTGACTTTATTCGTTTTCTCCTGATAATGTATTTGCCAATAATTCGTACACGGCGAATGAATTTCGATAGTTTTTCATATGCGGAAACGGACGTTGCAGAGTTGGCAATCTGCCATATATCAGATTCTAATCTCAATTTTGAAACTTTTATTCGAAATAGAGAAAAATCTATCCGTAATGATAATGAAAAAAGGCAAAAACGATGTCAATACATGAAGAGAACACTATCGCATCGGATTTTCATTTTCGTTTATTCCCATCACTTGTCTCAGAACATCTGATTGTTGGGCATTCTTAACTCGATGTTTAAAAGAGTAAGATATCAAATTTAGAGTAATAGCGAATTCAATTGGGCGCACTCAATGCACACTGATGCACTTTAAAGCCGTCATACGTCATATATCAAATGACAAAATAACGTAAAGATATGTCTATAAACATAGAAATCGATTAAATCCTGAAATAATTAATACATTTTATTGTACTAAATAAAATATGTATTTTATTCGAAATATTTGCATTTCACTTTTATACTCAAATTAAATCAGTGTACGGCTTTAATATGCATATTAGTTCTTCCAATTGAATTCGCCGTAAAATATTATTTATTGTTGAACTTTTATTTGAAATAACACGATTGATAAAATGAACTATGTTTTTGTAAATAACTTTATTAGGAAAAAGTCTTTTTACAAGTTGATAAAAAAAAGACTTTTAGCATCTCATATATTTCATTATCAATAATAATAAAAAACTCTTGATATTAATAAGAAATAAATATAATAATAGAGTGTATAAGAGTCAATAACAAATGAAATTGTATATTAAAAAACGAAATATTGCAAAATAATTTACTGTATTTTAAACAATTATAATTGAAATACGCTATTTCATGTTTCGGTATTTGAATTAGATCCTCTTCAGATATTTACTTAATATAAAGATATTACTATGGTTTAATAGTAATTAAGAGTAATTAAGTAAGTAAGATTAGTTTAATAGTTGATTGTGAAAAAAATACATTATAATCGCACGTGAACAATTGAACGTTAAATAGAGAAATTGCTTGCCAAAAGGTTGAAAAGCCGAACAAAATTTCATGATGTTCTAATAAAATTATAAATTTCATTAATATCAAATAAAAAGCAAGCAAATACGTCAGCTCGGTAGAACACTCACCAATGTGTCAAAAATATTAATATAATTCGATATGATATTCGTCAACTTTCTATTAGTTAGTTGTAATAAATAATATATAATCTTAATCATAATGTAAAATCCACAGAGTCATTAATTATGTAAAATTATATTTTTCAATAAATAATCATTAAATAAGATATGTAGAATCAGTCCAGGAATAAAATATGTGACTGACAAACACTAACTAACAGAAAGCTACTTAAACTAGTGTGATTTTGGCAACGCAAAGTTAGATCTTGTTTACGATGACAAGAAATGTATGCTTTATGTAAACTTTTAGTGTCAGTTTGAAAATTAAAATTATTTATTTTTCTGTTTTTTAATATGAAGCATCTCATAAATTAACCATTTACTAATTACCATTAACATGGTTTTTCGTCAAGAATTTCAATATTGTTCCAATCGAATCTTGTTCACAATCTATGTTCGATTATAACTGAAGATGTGTTCCAATGTATGTGATTTTGATGCTCAGCAATTCGTATTTTTAACTGTCTACCAGTCTATCCTACATACGATGCGCAATTATTACGATTAATTTTATAAACTACATTATTTTGAGACAGATGAGAAAAAAAAGGTCTTTATGTACCTTAATGTATTTCTGTAGTTTATTCGAACTATAAAATGAAATTTTAATGTCATTCTTATTGAATTGATTAAACTTTTCTGTTAAAGACAGAATAAAAGACACTATAAACTATGATAAAACGGTTAATCCACGTTATTAACTCGATCAACCGATGCTGCTTCTAACTTAATGTTCTTTAGTCTTTATTATTAATTGTGTCAAAGATAAGTAGTTTAAGTAGATCATTATTCAGTAAAATGTTTATTATAAGTTCAATTTTTCATATAGAATTCAGAATCTGATAGCTCTATCTATCAAACTGATGATTGCATTCTTTTTCTGACATAATGAATGGTTAGAGAAGAAATTTAAAAATCTCCTCGAAAAACTAGGGTCAGTGTTTGTCAGTCACAACAGTTATACATTTCTAATTTTATTCTTGGACTGAATCTATGTTTTCATATTTTATTTAACGATTATTTATTGAAAAACACAATTTTACATAATTTGACTGTGGATTTTATATTATGACTAAGATTATATTATTTATTACCACATTGACTAATAGAAAATTGATGAGAATCATATCAAATTATATTAATATTTTTAACATATTGGAGAGTATTCTACCGAGGTGACGTATTTGCTTGCTTCTTATTTGATATTAACGAAATTTATAATTTTATTAAAATGTCATGAAATTCTATTGGCTTTCCAACCTTTTGACGAGCAATTTCGATTCCTCTGTTTAACATTCAATTATTCATACAATATGCGATGATATATTATTTTCACAATCAACACTATTAGATCACAGTAACATCTTTATATTAAGTAAATATTTGAAGAAAGTCTAATTCAAAGACCGAAACATGTAATAGCGTATTTCAATTGTAATTCATATTATAATTGTTTAGAATATTTATATTTATATTTATAATAGAATAATTGTTTAGTATATTATTTTGTAATATTTCGTTTTTTAATATATGATTTAATTTATTATTGATTCTTATGTGCCCTATTATTATATTTATTATATATTCCGTTCAAAAAAATTCGCAATTACATCACTTGATAGAGCAACATTTCAGTTTTAAGAATCTGTACTTTTAATTGCGATTATTTTTAACGGAGTTATGAGCACAATAAAGTTAGAATGTTCTCTCTTAATCCGCGAGTAACTTAGGAATAAAAAATCGTAGGAACATTTAAAACAAATTATTTTGTAGGGAAAGCTTCAAGCTTTCACGAGAGATAGTCGAAAATTTGTTAAAATTTTTTTTGGGCACGCTACGGACCTACAAAGCGAAAAGAAAATTTTTCATTTTTTTCTGTTTGTAGTTTTCTATATGTAAAAATTACAAAACTCACATAAATTAAAAAAATAGTAACCATTCGAAAATAGAGATTTCAAGCTTTAAAATCCTTTTTTTTTTATCATTTTCAACGAAGATATTGATGGGAAAATCTTTTTATCAACTTGTAAAAGGACTTTTTTCTTAATCCAATATACGAAAAATCCAATATACCAAAATTTAAGAATCGACTAATATTGTATGTATATTCATAAAATGTACGATTTTCATACTCAAGTAAACAAGTGGTTGGAATGTTTTCCGTCGATTTACATTGTCTACATTGTAGGATCTACAATGATATTTTTACGAGGTGCGAGGGCAAAAATCAACTTCCTTTAATCGGCTTTTCTCAAGCTCTTTGTAAATAACGTCTACCTAGTCGCGAACGAGTCTTTAGTCTTGGCAGAAACTCGATCAAAACTTAATTTATAAAGAAAATGTAAAATGCGGATATCAGAAAAAACAAATAAAAATATCTTCCACTATGTTTTTGAGGTTTAAATTTTTTTCTAATCTACGAAAATCTTGAAAAAATGCAAAACGAAGTTATAAGATTGAAAATTAAAATTGAATTAAATTAATTAAGCTACGGAATTGAATAAAATTAAATAAATTACGAAAAAAGTTATAGGCAACATAAAACATCTGAACATCATAAAACATCTGAATGTATTATAATGTTTAAAACGATTTGATAAAGTTTCATTATTACTATTAATTATTATAATGTAATTTTATTTATATCAAGTAATAATCAATTAATGTGCATAATAACATGATAAGAGATAATTTATTGCCAGCAATAACATACAATTCCATAATAGTTTCTATCGTGCTGAAAACATCAATAATATGATTTCCTAAACCGTAATGTTACCAAAATGCAGAAGCAATACGCTGTTATTCCATCCATTTCGATATTAATTGCATCTTTGAATTACAATTGTAATTATTCCCGGAGTAATTACTTATTCACCATTTGATCATTCCCTTGTTGATAATAATCTCCTCGTTATTGTTTGTAGATTTCGAATCTATGATGAAGAATTTGTGGTCCGTATTACGTTTTGCTAGCCAAAGCTATCGTGGCAATATGGTACCATAGCTTTACGAGACTGCGTTACTGGATTTTCTGGCAGTTTCAAACAAGAACCTCGCCTAAAATCATATAAAGTTACGATATTATTCAAGCATATTATAAAGACAAGGATGTGTCTATGCGCAGGATGTAATCACATGACAATCGAGTGACCAATCAGAATTAATAATTTATGTTAACAAATTACGTCATCGTTTCGTGATAAATACAAATGTATTATTTATCAGTATACTTACAGCGCTCCTTGCAATACATTTTAACAAATACAAAAGATATTAAACATAAAATAGATATTATATAAACAATATTATAAAAACAATATTATACATACAAAAATATTATAATATAAAAATAAAAATATATAAAATTAATAATAAGTATAGGCCTACGAGCTACAAGCCAGGTCTTAATGCTGTGTCATTATAAAACAAAAGTTTATTATTACAAAACATTTCAATCCTAAGTGGGTCATTCTCAATGTTAAAAGTAATACAATTTAAAAAGCAATGACTTATTTGAAAGATAATAACTTGACAAAATACACATTTTATAGATTTAGATATAATTTAGACGATAATTAAGTAACAAAATATAAATTCATAGTATATGTAAAATTTCATTATGGATAGTTTTAAGCATTATTTAATATATCAATGTGAAAAAATAAATGCCGAAATATTAGATAAGCACGTGAGCATATAGATTACAGTGTATATCAATAACGGCTATTTTATAAAATGATCTTAAAGACGAATTGCGAAGGTTTAGAAATGCACTCTCAAACTGATAAACCAATTCTGAATATTGTAATATCTAAAAACATGATTCAAAAAGATTGTATAAATAATAATTTAAAATGAATGTAAGTCGCTAGCTAAAATAATTTCCTCACACGCAAAATTTTACAAATATGATGATTTGGTTATGCAAATAAAATAAAAAATTGTCAAATGATAAAACGGTTACATGAATAAAATAAAATTCATATATATAACAAATGTCTTAAGATAAAAAAATTTTTATACAAAGATTAAAAATTAAATATAGGAACAAACAGTTAAAAATACTAGTCGAACGATTAATAGTAAAAAAATATAATAAATAAACCTATTAACTAATAGTGCAATATCTAAAAATAACATTTAAATACAGAAAAATTGAGATATCTTGAAAATCAGAACACACTTTTCTCTTTAGAAAAGACAATTTTAATCTGATATTTTGTGACAATTAGAGGCAAAAAAGAGAGACAAGTGATAAGGAAAGAATGAAAGGAGGGGAGATCTAAGAAGGTATTAAGAAGGAGATAACGACTGGAGTATAAGAAGATACATGTTAGATAAAGAATCCATATCAGTTTGTTTATTTAAATCTTGAGATTGTTTTTTAATGTGCACTATTTCTGATATTAACTTTTTATTATAAGCTGTATCCAATATTTTCACTTCCTCCCAATCAATGTTATAATTAAACTTGATGCGATGGTTTGAAATGAAGAAAAATCCTATTTTCTTGTTAATATCAGCAAAATGCTCATGCATTCTTGTATGTAAGCGTCTTTTCATTTGGCCGACGTAACTCGTATCAGAAATCTTATACACATCTTGATGCGGTAATGGATCTAATTGTAGCATCTATATCTATTGTAATTTAATAAACTTATTCAAGGTGTTAGGAATCGAAAAGGTCGTTTTTAAGTTGATCGTTGAAGCAAGCGGTAAAAAAGCTTTCAGAAATAGATTTTATATACGGAACTGTGAAATAGTTGTTCTTAATATTCAAAATTTTAGTGGTGGGATTGTTAAATTTGTGAAAATTGAATTTCAATCTCGTTCTGATGATTGCAAAAATAAACGGAATTGAATAACTATTTTCCAACAAGATGTAGATAAATCTATTAAGTTTTTTTAATGATAACATGGATGTGCCAAAAAAATTATTTTATTTACCATTCCATACACAATTCTTCTTTTGTGACAAATATATAATGGTGTAAATGAAAATTTAAATATCTTGCCGAAAATATTTACGATACTGGTTAAAAAATAATTTTATTGTTGTCTAAAATTAAAGTATAACATTCAAAAACCAATAAAATTGCAATTGTTGACTTTTATAGTAAACTGCAGTTGTGTATATAAAGGATTATATACTGTCAAAATATCATTTAAAAATTCATATAGAGCAGCCAAAAGAATGTCGTCACATATCTGTAATAAATTGGTAACCGTATAGAAAGTCTCTGTAATGCTTGTTCTTCAAGTTCTAAAACAATGTTTGCTAAAATCGGAGAAAGACAAAAAGAATCCCATAGGCGTTTCGATATTTGTTTATAATTACTCCATTAAAAGAAAAGACTGTGGATTGAAGAATCAATTGAATGACAATTAAAAATTTCTCTTTCAGAATATTTGTATTATAATCATATAATTCACATCTCTTTACATCTCTTTTTAACTCCTTTTACTGCTAAATCTGTAAAAACGTTGGGAAAAGCGAAACACCAATGCGGGATTGCTAATCTTTTATCGGATGCCTCCCTTAGTGGTGCATAGGGGAATGTTCGACAATCCGTTATGGTTGCAGGATATCGGGGAAATAAAATACCCGGGATGGATCAAAACTAACAATTATCTTGGCAATGGAAAAAAAATTTCAGGAAATACTACCTCAGGTGGCAGTCCAGGTACTAATCTGGAAAATCATTCCTCTTGAGGTTGGCCCTATGGATTCTGGGAGGAGGGGAGGGAGGGACAATCATTGCTTAAGAGTTACACTTACAATGAGTTTGAGGTACTCAGAAATAAGATTGAAATGCTTAAGAGGAAGGAAATGCTTCAAGAGGAAGGAAATCGTCTATTGCACGACACGGTTAAATAATTTTAAATCTCAGGATTAAATATTTTGAAGACAGATTGGCTACCCTGGAGAATCGCAAGGTTTCATATCATATGGATGAGGATGAATTTAACTTCCCTAAAGGGAAGCAAACCGAAGCTCCTAGAAGCCAATATGGTTTATTTGATTGGCTAATTCAACAATCAAAAAGGGTTAAGAAGAAGAGGAATACTTTTGACTCGCTTACGATTGAAAATATTCCATTGAGATCAAATCTCTCTTCTTAAACAGCCTCTAGGATACCTAAGAGAGAAGCTGTTCCACCACCAATTTATATTAATGGATTAAAAGACATCAACAGCGTAATGTAAGTAATACTTTACATAAAGAGGCTTTTAAAAGTAAAATAACATCTCTTTCTTCTGGAGACTTGAAGATTAATTACTCAGACGGAGAATAGTATCGTAGAATTACCTTATTGAGATGAAGATTACCTCAATGAGATGAAGAAATTCGAGCAAAAAATAGAATGGCATACTTTTGCTGACAAAAATACTCGCACCATCAGAATGATGGTTAGGAGGCTTAGCTCGGATATTGATCCCACTTCCATCATACAGGACTTGGAATCTAAAGGATTAAAAATTGTATTGACAACTAACATCCTTAAGACAATATTCAATGAAAATCCAACTAATGAAGATAAAAGGATCAAGTCCTATGTTAAACTTAAACTCTTCATGCTCACGCCAACTCTGAGTACAGTACAACAATAAAAGAAATGATATTAAAATCATAGGTAATGGTAAAAATAGAATCTATCAAATGGTAAAAATAGAAGCAATTCGTAAAAACTTGATCTGGATTCAATGTAAGAATTAGGGACTACAATCACGTTCGCAGAGTTGCTATAGAAGAGTCCGTTGTGTCAGATATGCCGGCGAGCACTCTATAACACGGAATGTATAATAAATCAAAGGACTCTAAACCTAAATACGTCAATTGCGGAGAGCATACTGCAAATTATAGAAGCTGTGCGATTGTTAAAGAATTACAAAACAGAAGAAATGTAACTATCAAAGACAAGAAATTAATGAGAAAAGTTAAAAATCAGATTGTTAAAATCCATTAGGAAAATTCGAAAGAGATTTTACGAAAGAGATTTTTTTTTTAGGATAAAACTTAAGACTTTGAAATCAAACATTTGACAATACATACCATACATTGAAATAATATCTCAAGGAAATATAGTGGCTAAAGAATCATCCTTAAAAAATTCTTCTACTGAAATCATGGAATCATTGGATTTCATTAGTCGTAACGATCGTCAAGAAAAATTTTAAGTCAAAATTCAACAGTATTGACGGAACGTTTGCCAAAATTATGAGGAGATAATGGCGTGTTCTATTCGAATTGCCACATAGAATGTGGCAATGCATCAATATAAATTAGAACTTGAAACCTTCTTAAAAGATCAAAAGATAAATATGTGTTTGATCTCTGAAACTCATTTTACTAAGGAAACCAATTTCAAGTTATACGGATTCGAAATCTATCATTCATCCATCTAACAAAGCACAGCTTCTGTCTTAGTTAGATCTAATATTAAATTACTACGAAGAACTCTATTTCTTTTCGGATAGTATTTAAGCTGCTATTAATGTGAAATGTAAAAGATATAAATTCGTTTCTACAATGTATAGATCTGCAATATATAGATCCAGTCAATATCTACTCTCAATATCTACCCAGATACAATATTAAAAAAAATGAATTTCCAATTTCTTACAAACTTTGGGTAATTCTTTCATTGTCAGCGGTAATTTTAATGCCAAATACACCTATTGGAATAGTAGATATACTTTGACAAAGGAAAAGAGTTATTCCTTGCCGGCAGAACTTTTAAATGTGAATTCCTATCCAGCAGTAATTCCAGCTATTGGACCACTGACTTGAATAAACACCCTGATATAATTAATTTTTTCATTGTTAAGGTCTATCACCTAAGTATATTAACACATATTAGAGTCCAGTTTTGATTTAAGGTTAGACTATTCTCCAGTTAACATAATCCTGCATGATTCTATTGTATACAAGGAGATTTCCCTTGAATAATGTTAAAACTGATTAAAAAAGTTATTCAACTTTCCTTGAAAAGAAAATTAGTTTGGCTGCATCACTTAAAATCACTGATCAAATAGACTGCGAAGTACAAATGATTACTAATCACATTCTAAAGGTTAATATCCCAACCAGAGTTAATATCCCAACTTTTGAAATAAGAGCTGTAGTCCTCAATTTTCTGTTAAAATTAAAGGAATGATAAGGGATAAAAGAAAATCGCGTAGAAGATGGCAAAAACCATATATAATCGAATAAGTCAGAAGACTTACTCATGAATACAAAAATCAAGGTATCAACAAATATTTGCAGGGACTCTTAGTTGACAAAAATACTAACTCGTTACTCGTTATGGAAAGTTGCAAAGTGTCAAGAAGCTTAAGGTTAACTCCACCTATTAGAAAACCGGTTCTTGAGCCAGAAACAATCAGGATGACTTATATGCTGATTATTTGGAGCAGTTGTTCAAATAATAGTCCAGATAACGAGGGCAATCTGGTAAAAATGGAGCGGATATCTCTCTTAAATTTATCACCCCCACAGGGAATAAAGAAATTAATCGTTTAAATTTAAAAAACTTTCAGATATAATGGTATTACTGCTCGCATACTAAATCAACTGTCACTCAAGGATATTATGAAATTGACTCATATATTTAACGCATCCTTGCGGCTGTTTTATTTTCCAAAACAATGGAAAATGGCGGAAATAATTGTGATACCTAAACTTGGTAAGACGTAGTCACATCACATAGACCAATCTCTTTCAATCGTATCGAAAATTTTTGAAAATTTAATTAGTAAAAGACTAAAATTAGTTATTGAGGAAAACAATTTTCTCCCAGAATATCAATTCGATTTTCGGGATAAGCATTCTATGATCAATTGCACCGTATCGTGGACAAAATTGAATCAACATTAGAAAACAAGAAGATTTGTTCAGCTGTTTTACTTGTTTCTCAAGCTGTTTGACAAGGTCTGGAGAATGAGGGACTCGTATTTAAACTAAAAACAATGCTTCCTAAAGTGTTCTGTGAATATTGAAGTCTTATTTACAAAATCGTTTTAGGATGAGATATGCCGGTACCTATTCAAACTTTCGGAAAATTAACGCTGGAGTCCCGCAGGGTAGTGTTTTAGAACCGATTCTATACCTCTTGTCTATATGATAAATATACCTAGAATTCTTAAGACAATGATTGCAACTTTTTGATGATACCGCGATCCTAGCTGTGGGTGAGGACTCTTACGCATTTACCAGGTGTATAAGCTTAAAGGTGTATAAGCTAAATCCGCTGTTTTTTAATCAGAAAAACACATTTTTTTTTCCTAGGAAGGCAAAAACAAATTTATTCAAAGTACTTGTCCTCGCTAACTATATATTTTTCCCATCTTTAGGGCAATTTGTGTATACCACGTCAAAAAAATTCCTCATCTTTCAAGGCAAACCACTCATCAAGCCATTTTCGGACGTCTTCGTAAGAATCGAAGTGCCGCTCAGCGAGCGCGTGGTCCATCGACGAAAACAGGTGATAGTCAGAATGTGCCAGGTCTGGTGAGTAAGCGGGATGGGGTAGCACTTCCTAGTTGAGTGTCTCCAAATAGTTTTGGACCATTGACGTGTGCGATGGCGTTGTCGTGAAGGAAAATCAGCTTGTCATGTCTTTTCCGATGCGGCCTTTTTTCACGCAGAGCACAGTGCAATTTGATCAGTTGTTGTGAACATTAACACCAGTTTCACCAGATTTTAACAGCTCGTAGTAGACATCCTCCTGATCCCACCAAACGCACAGCATCGTCTTCCGTCCGAAGCGATTTGATCTTGAGGAAGATGTTGATGGTTGGGTAGAATCAACCCAAGATTTCTTGCGTTTAGGATTCTGAAAGTAGATCCACTTTTCATCGCCTGTTACAATCCGATGCAGGAACGACTTTCTTTTTTGTCTGGCAAGCAGAATTTGGCATGTGTTTTGGCGTCGCTCCATCTGCCTATCGTTCAGTTCATGCGGCACATTTTCCGATCTTTTGAACCTTCCCCATGGCATGTAGCCGCATGGAAATGGCTGCTTGAGAAACATCCAATTGCTCAGCAAGCATTTTTTGCGATTGGGTATCGTCCTCGTCCAAAAGGGCCTGCAATTGACAGTCCTCAACCTTCCTGGGTCGATTTTCACGCTTCTTGTCACTCAGGTCAAAATTGTCATCATTGAACCGGCGAAACCAATCTCTGCACGTTGTTTCCGATAAAGCATTGCCGCCATAGATCTCCACAAGCATTCGATGCGATTCGGCAGCCGATTTATTCAAATTGAAACAGAAAAGCAAAGCTTCCCGCATATGCTTTTTTTTAGCAAAAAAACTAGACATGATTACGAAAGAAAAAATGTATGTTGTTGTATGAAATTGTTGATGATGTGCACTGGTTAATGTTGACAGATGTCAAACACATAAAAAAAAAGTGTGTTGTGTGCCCAGGGTAGCTTTGTACGCTCACTAATGCCACCTATGAGCAAAGCGGATTTAAGCTTATACATCTGGTATAAGCAAGCTATAAAGAACAGCGTAAAAGAATGGAAAATCAAATTAAATGAAAGCAAGTCTCAGCACATCAATTTCACTCTAAAAAAAGTGACTGAAAGATCACTATAAATCAGCAAATAAGTTCCGTTCTACTGCAAAATATTTTGGCATGACTCTAGATGCTAAGCTCTGTTGGAAAGAACATATAAAGATAAAGCGTAAGCAATTGACCGCTATTCGGATCAAAATGGAGTGGCTGACAGGCAGGAACTCCAAGTTGTCATTACAAAATAAATTATTGTTGTACAAATTTATCCTAAAGCTGGTTTGGACCTACTGGATCCAACTTTGATATAGCGAGGATATAGTGCGAAATCAAATGTTAAAATCATTCATTTCAAAATAAAGTGCTTAAGGATATAATGCTGTGATACTGTCAAGATGCGAATATTCATCGAAACTTTAAAAAGAAGACTGTTAATGAAGAAATAATATCAGCTGTAAATAAACACAAGGAACATCTTATTAATCACTTGAATAGACTGGCGTCTCGACTTCTTCATAAGGAGGGGATGCTGAAGCGAATCAAATCTATTTAATGGGAACTAATTGATTCCTTTCCATGTGAACTTATGGAAATATACAAATTTCACATGTTTTGAGCTAAAAAATATGTATTCAGTCCAGAGATATAGCGCGACAAAGTTGCAAGGTTTCAAAAACCCTAGTGTTATCGGAAAGGAAACTAAAAATAACAATGTCAGGGTTAATAATATTAATTAATAATATTAGTATATATAATAAAATAATAATTAATCAGATTACAAAATGCATAAGAGTTTTCGATTTTTGATTTGAAATAAATTATGGGGAAAATAGTTATCAAACTATAGTACTTATTGTAGTGCTACTCAACTTACGTCAACTCTTATTTTGAAAATAATATATTGTAAAACGGTTCAACGGTTGTGATTGGCTCAATTTATTTTTAGTCTTTGACTAATTTTATAAGAAAAAATATATATAAGAAAGCGAAACAACATCCACAGAAGCTAACACATAATTATCCTCAAACTGTTTTCCATTTAATTTATTGACCAACTAGAAACTGTTTGTCACTTGGCTAAGGGCCTCCGGAATGCTTTTCTTAATAATTTTATGAAAAAAAAGAGATCATACAACGGACTGTTAATCGAAAAAACAATTAATCTTAGAGACATTTGTTATATACACAAGTTTAATTTTATTCATATAACCGTTTGACAATTTTCTATTTTATTTGTATAATCGAATTATCGTATTTATAAAATTTTGCGTATGAGTTGAGGAAATTATTTTAGCTAGCGACTTACATTTATTTTTGCAAATTATTATTTATACAATCTTTTTAAATTATGTTTTTAGACAATATTCAGAGTTGATTCATTTGTCAATTCAATTTGAAAGTGTATTTCTGACATTCCCGACTGCGTCTCTAAGATCATTTTATAAAATAGCCGTTATTGACATACGCTGTAATTTATTTACATATTCACGTACTTATCCGAATATTTCGGCATCTATTTTTTCACATTGATATATTAAATAATGCTCAAAACCATCCATAATGAAATTTTATATATACTACAATGAATTTATATTTTGCTACAATTATCGTCTAAATTATAGCATGTGTTTTTTGTCAAGTTATTGTCTTTCAAATAAGTCATTGTTTTTTAAATTATATTAATTTTAACATTGAGAATGATCCAATTAGGGTCGAAACGTTTGTGATAATAAACTTTTGTTTTATAATAACATAGCATTAAACCCTGGCTTGGTTCGTAGCCCCATACTTATTATTAATTTTATAAATTATTTCTTAAAAATATATAATATATTTCAGAAATTTATTTAATCCTCAAGTACTAAGGTTGGTTCGTGAGGCGAAGAAAACGCGAAAGAAAAAATATTTATATCTGTACGCTCTATGTTATATCGATTTGATTAATAAAACATAGATTTATAAAATTGCCATTTTTGTTCTAAATAATTTTTTTAAATCAATGTCTCTCTTTCTCTTTCTCACAACCAACTTCAGTAAAAGTGACGTTATTTTATCTTATTTTATCTCTTAACGCTTAATGCTTAAAATATCAAATAAGAAATAGATTTCACAAGTGTATTTAATGAATATTTTTTATTACTTATAGTTAGTTCTCTAGATTGTATTGAAAAAGGGTATCATTTTTTCAAAAATATTTTCCCCATAATTTATTTCAAATCAAGAATCGAAAACTCTTATGCATTTTGTAATCTGATTAATTATTATTTTATTATATATACTAATATTATTAATTAATATTATTAACCCTAGTGACATTGTTATTTTTAGTTTCCTTCCCGATAACACTAGGGTTTTTGAGACCTTGCAACTTTGTCGCGCTATATCTCTGAACTGAATACGTATTTTTTAGCTCAAAACATATGAAATTTATATTTCGAACTCAGAGGACAGATAAATATGAATCAAATAAGTAATATTTTATGTTATGTATTAATAAGTAATATTTTCAATTAATTACAATTAAAAAAATTTTATTGGAAAAATTCGCAAAAAATGACTA
Source organism: Atta cephalotes (assembly GCF_000143395.1). Taxonomy (NCBI): domain Eukaryota; kingdom Metazoa; phylum Arthropoda; class Insecta; order Hymenoptera; family Formicidae; genus Atta; species Atta cephalotes. The sequence goes on along the minus strand of NW_012130104.1, from coordinate 548,320 downwards.
TTTTGGATACAAAAATTCTCAAATTTTTAAATTTAATATTTAAACAAAAACATGTGGGATTTTTTAAATTGATTCTTTGGACTAATAAAAAAAATAGTACGATATAAATCGCTCAAAAAAGTATAATTATTTGAACTATCGAAAATCGACATTTTTGAAGAATCTACATATTTTAAGTTTACAATTAATAAATAAAATTTTATTATTTGAACAATATAAAAGAGTAATAATATAAGTAGATAAAAAATTGTACATGTATAAATATTATTATACATAGTATATATAATTAAGTTTATTAGAATTTAGTTAGAAGAAGATGCAACACTCGCTTTAAAGCAATAAATCCGCCCCGGCCGAGCAATCTCCGAAGACTGACAGAAATTATAAAATTATAAAATTTCTACTATTTATTACATTGAAATATAATTCTTTTTATTCTTTTATGAATATAATTTAATTCTTTTATGAAATATAATTCTACATTTTCATATTCTTACTATCCGAAACTCAGTAAACATATATATTTAATACAAAATAAAAGAGTACCCAAAACGCCGAAAACATACAAGCTAATCACATGTGATATCTTTCATCAAGTATCCTTCTTGAATTTTTATGCATTCTCACATCAAGACGCAAAAAAAAATCTCGAAAATATAAAATTCTTGATTGTTAACGCTGATTCAATTATACTTTCTGAAAACCTTACTTTTGTTAACGGAAATATCTTGATTTGCATAGACTTCACATCATTTAATGCAAACTGCTTTATTTTTTGAAAATAAAAAATATTTTCGGAAGATTTTTTGTTTTCCGATAATAATTTTTACAGCTTTTTATTGCATACTTCATTGTAATCTGTGATCACAAAGGTAAGATTTTCAGAAAGTATAATTGAATCAGCGTTAGCAATCAAGAATTTTATATTTTTGAGATGTGTGTGTATGCAAAAAATTGCTTCTTTCCGTAATTGTATTTTATGATATTACTGATGCAAATAGTATAAAAAAATAATAAATGATGTTCCTTGTTTTATTTACTAATATAATGGTTTATTTACTAAATAATAATTAACCCTAATATAAAACTCATGAGTACAATTATTTTATAAACGTATTCGCAGTTATGATTTGCAATTACGGCTGTGTTCGGCTTTACTGCTCACAACGCTTTAAATGTCGTTTCATGCTTGTTGTTTATTAAATATTAAACAATACTAGGCTGACATAACTTGTTGATGGTCACGTGTTTATTCCCTCTTTTTTATATCTGTGCAATGAGTTACTATCAGACGAGCATATTCTTGTCTTTATATTATGGTTGAAGCAAGACACAGTGACGTCATTGTTACGCGGTTACGAACGCTAAGCACAATAACAATGTGGATGAATTTACTATATTCTAATGAAATAGCGAGACTAGAAAGAAATGTGAAATCACTTATTTAAAAATTAATACGCTTGTATATCTTTTATGTTATTTACATAATATTTTTAATTCCATAATTAATTTAATTTAATTTAATTTTTATTTTGAGTTAGCTCAACGAACTTGTTTCTGTGGTTTCGTTTTCGTGTCTTGCATTTTTCCATTATCTCGTAAACAATTTAGAGAAAAAATTTTCGTGAAAAATGTGTCATAACATTTTGTCCAACGAAAAGTATACAGTAGCAAAATAAAAAAATGTAAAATACATATATGAGATGTTTACTTACTTATGTTTAATCGTGTTATTTAAAGGGATCCTAAAGCTCGAATTCCGATGAAGACACCAGAGATCGCTGTTTTTTTAGCGCATCAACATGCTTTATACATTTATATATCATATCAATATTTTATGTAACTTATGATAGCAGTTATACAATTCAATTTTCGTATAACAAATTCGTCACGATAAAGCGTCTAAGTTTAATTCTAAGAACTCGACATTTTTTGTTCGTGCAAACCTCGTGTTTATGGATTACTATTTCGTAAGTACAGATTGCAAAACTTTCGTATCAAGTAAAGTAGTGTTGTGACAACTTGAGACCTTGAGACATTACACTAAGAAATGATAAAAAAAATATATCAATTTCAAAATTTTTGATCGTTCTCGGCATAAACTCCATTTCACAAACACGTATTAATGCGTATATTTTAATTATGCGTATATTTTAATTCTTGGAAAAAGATTTTCGAATCTGTGAAAGAAAATAAAATATTGTTATATAAAAATTATATGATTTAATCGATAATACAAATGGTTTTAGGATCCCCTTAACGGTACGCCTCTTGGCCAGACGTTAGTGGACGCGCGCGGTCATTGAGTGCCGCATGACAAATTTATTATTTAGGAATTATAATAATTAGTAATAGATAAATAATTAATTTGGACAATCGTCATAAAAGCAAATAAAATATATTTATAAAAAGATATAATATTAAAATTTTATGTCTATTTTTTTATAAAATTAAAAATTTAATTAAATATAACTTCAAGAAAAAATGTTATATATTTTATATATAAATAATTGTACATAAAACATGTAAATTTTTAATATATAATTTTATATAATTTTATATAATTATATATAGATAATTATACATGAAATATTTTTTTCGGAATTAGAAAATTAAAAATAAAATAAAAATTAAGAGATTTGCTAAAAAATAAAGAACATAATTTGCAATTAAACATAAGAAAATAATAACAGTATTAAAAAATAAAGATATTAATTTACAATCATAAGAAAATAATAGTGCAAATTTGTCTGAGCTGTTTATTTACAACATAACTTAATTTTAACCTAAAGAGATTAATTACTAATACGAATAAAAATAAATTAAAATGTAGGTAACGGTTCAACATCTCACATTATTACGATTATTTTTATAAGCAAGATTTTACTTGCGTTTTAAGGCGCGCGCAGCATTCCGTTCCACAAAACGTGTTTTACGGATTTTAGAGTGAATAAAAGACCAGTCAACTTAATAGAAAAGATATGATAATCGCGTTATTTTATGATTGAGACGTTAAATGAGAAATATCAAAGATAAAAAAAACGACCCGCATTATCAATGATTTTTCAGAAAAACCAATTTTGCGCATTCAGTGTCGCAGCACACCCAGTTAAAGATTAACATCATTTCACAGTATTTTTACTTCTTAATTTAAAACAATAATGTTTTTATTCTTTTAATTAAAAGTAATGCGAATTAAAATAAATAAAAGAGATGACAAGAGTAAATTGGGTTAAGGATACGAGTGTATCTAAGCGCGCAAATCTCGCGTAAAACCAATTGTTGTACTTTTTATAGCCAAACTAGGATACAAAAGAGTATTTCAATTCATTGCGTTTATGTATGCATACTTTTCTGGATTCTACTATTTTTTTTTGTAATTCAGTTGTCTAAAGTAATAAAAAATACTCTTGCATTCATCACATTTTTGTTGACCATTTGTCTTTGAAGCATAATATCCTTCGAGAAATATTGACTGATGAACTTTTTATTTACAGCGAAAAACATGAAATCGAAAATACAAAAAAGAGGGAAAGTTGTCAGGTTTTTTTCGAAAAACGTAAAAACTGATCCATCTTGGACAGAACACGCAAGCGAGAAATACTTACTACAATTTTTCACTGTATTACAAAACGTATATAACATTACATTATTGTTATATTTACAGAACGGGGACGATATTGGCCGCGAATGAATCGACACCGTTGCAACTCGCGACTTGGGCACCCCGAGGTAACGCCCTGATCTACGTTCATCAAAATAATATCTACTACAGACCGGAGGCAGAGGTGGCTAATGATTATCAAATAACTAACACGGGAGTGTTTGGAACTATTTACAATGGAGTACCGGACTGGGTTTACGAGGGTAAATAATCTAATGGAAACATATTTATTCTTCATTAGAATTCTTTTAGAAGAGTTTCCTTGTTTTCTTTATAGAGACAAATTTCTATGAGAAAATTTTTTTTTATGGAAAAAATGCTCAAAAACATGACTATAATATTTTCGATTCTCTTTGTATTAATTTTTTTTCTTTTTTATTCTTTTAATTAAAAGTAATGCGAATTAAAATAAATAAAAGAGATGACAAGAGTAAATTGGGTTAAGGATACGAGTGTATCTAAGCGCGCAAATCTCGCGTAAAACCAATTGTTGTACTTTTTATAGCCAAACTAGGATACAAAAGAGTATTTCAATTCATTGCGTTTGCATACGTATGGCAACAATTCAACGATTCATATTTTTGCAATATTTTTCATTTATCCTTTGAGAGATTTGTTTCTATAAAATGTACAACAACCCCTGTTCGATCGTAAAAATATTTTATTTATTTTTTATGAAATACTCGTTTAAAGCCGACCTGACTCGTCAATAATGCGCTGGAATATAACAATGCAAGTACGATACGTTAAATAGTTCGACGGACATTGTCCACTTTGTAGTTTCGTTTAACTGAAATACGTGAGATTACAGGAGAACGCCTTGCTATATATGAACGCTGTATTGAACGCCGTGTGCTGCTCTTCTCGTGCCAAGTAATAAGAAATTAGCTTTATGCTAATTGCTAATTAGAAATGCAAATTGAAGAAATACGACTTTTACCCAGGAAGAAAATATTTGTTTTCTAATTCTATGCACGTACCGTTTTTCTTTGTCGACGCTTTCTGTCAAGTTTAATTCACACTGGAAAGTAATATACTCTCTTATTTCAAAAAATAACATAACTCGAAAAAAAAAACATGATTTTTCTTGTTATTATCATGAATAAGTTATAAGTAATATTATATTATTCTGTAAATTATCAAAAGTACCTAAGTTAAACTTCGTTTTAAAAAATTTATTAAAATTATGACATTCAAAGAAGATGGCTTTTTTAAGAAAGTATCATTATAACTCCAAAAAAATTTTTTAAAGAAACAAAAATGATAAAAATAACATTTGACAAAATTAAGAAAATTCCTTGCACGATATTTGATTAATCAATAATTTTCTGTTTTGGAAAATTGAAAAATAGTTTTTTCTTTTTCCTGGGGAACTTAATTTTTGTTTGCAATCTAAGTTTTTTTGCACAAACAAAATTTTATTCTCTTTCTCCGAAATAAAGGAAGGAATTCGGTTCCCTTTCTTAAAATATCTTGCCGAATCTTTATTTGGTAACGTAATAGAGATATTAAAAAGTAATTTACTCTATAACTCTGAATTTTTGCACATTTTTTGAAAGTCTAGGACATTGAAAAAAAACTTAAGCTGTTAAAAAAGAAGTGCAGATGAAGGGAGCCAAAATATGATTGCAGAAGGGTTAATTTTTTGTATTGTCTTTTAAAGTAACGAGATATTCTAAAGAATTTTTTATGGAATTTTATATGCGAGAAATTAAATATATCTCATATTATCGGATTGTATATTAAATCTATCATTTTTATTAAATTCGAATCCAAAGTGGATTAGAGCAAATATTGCGAACTTTTAAAATATTGTATAATAATTGGATTGTGTGCAAATTCCTATTTCATTCGAAATGATAATATAGCGCTAGTAAAAAATGCACCATGTATTCAACGTTGTAATTTGCATGACCAATGCTCCTAGAACTTGTCCGCGTTTGCATATTGCTGAACCTTTATCAGCTATGCTCTTTTTCCACTCTCGTTTTGTCTCTTTAGATGTTGCTTTTCGTTTTATCGCGCAGCGAATCAATGGATGAGGCGCATAAAAATTCATCAGCATCAATCAAGAAAGTCCGCCGTGAATGCAACGTGAGAATTATGATTTCACTTCCAGTAGATTTAGTTCCTATATCCTGAATGACGCCTGTCACGATGAATATGTATGTCACGGTGATAATAAATTCGGTATCGATTCCACGGTGAAAATACGCAGAAAAAGAGAAGAGAAGAGAGCAAAGATAGAAATAATAGCTTTCTAATTTGTTTCGTACGAAGATAGCAACTAATTCAATAGAAATTTTAAAGATTTATTATTTTAGTATTGTGAAATCCACGCCTCTTTAAATGACAGTTTTGGAAATCGAAATATTACATATATTGTTGATATTATAAAAAAATGTTGTTAATTAAATATCGCTTTGGAAATTACACATCGCAATAAATATAAAATCGACTTTGTTGTCATATATCGCTAATAATCAACGGGATGAATGATTATTATGAATGATGATTATTAATACTCACGATTGTTATTGCCACCGCGCTTTTTCGATAGGTCTGCATAAAAACGCTCATAGCAATGAAAAACCGTGCTTCGTATCGTGAAAAATCGGGGATAACAAGTGGAATCAACGGTACACCTATATTTAAAGGCTAAATGCGGCAAATTGACCGGATTCATAACGTCCATGCTATTGGCAGTTAGATCGGGGCAGCCGTTGAAAAGCCGGGGACATGATTTAAAATGCAGAATCACACACGGCGCTTTTACATGTACATATATTCGACCGATTACTTTGCAAGGCCAATGGTGTCGTCCTCGTCATTTTGAACGCTGTAACGCTGACTGTAAATACATATCTCTCGGCGAGAGATCACTATATTTATTCCCTAAATTCTTATGTTATATCCAATCATTGTATCGAAATGTCAAAAATTTTTTAATTAACAGCATTGGATTTTCAACATCCTTCGACATTCCAGCGATTCTGTTTCGAAGTATCTTTTTATTTTCTTTTCTTTCTCTCTTATTTATTATATTTTCTATTTTCATTACAGAATTTTTTTAGGAAAATATAAAATATAATAAAATGGAGATTGATAATTTGGAGATATACATAAATCTGATCAAATAGCGCAGGTCACTCAAAGTTATACAACAGATTATATGCTAAAAATATGAGTGTACGTCTTATACAGCATAGAACTTATATTGTTGCAATGTTTCTGCAATATTACTGGAACGCTGTAATGTTGCTGTAATATTGCTGGAATAATTTGTACTTTATATGAATATACTCTATATGAATATATTTAACATGGGTGTTAAATATATTCTCTTTGTGTTGATGTTGATTTAACAAAATGAGTTTTAAATCCACTGGTCTTAAATCCACATATTGTACAATACAGTGAGAATTATATATAATAAATAAATACCCTGTACAGCACAAAAGCTTACAGTAACATTATTGTAATTTTCAATGTTATTACAATATTCCTGGAACGCTGCAATGTTACTGCAATATTGCTAGAATGATCTATAATGCTGTATGGAGATTTAATAATATGGGTTTTGAATCATTATGTTAAATCCACTCTATGTTGATGTTTATGGCATATCAACACAGAAAATTATATACTGCATGATTTGCTAAATGCATATATTTATTTTTCAGAATATATAAGTAAGTAAGCAAAAAATCGAAGCTTATTCATAGTCACGATTCATATTCTTGACATATTTAGTTTGCATAATCGCTATATACGTGTTCGAAGTTTTCACCATTGCGATCTTTCACACAATCGATCGGCGACTAGGCTGAATAATTAAATCGTGCCGCCATCACGCATCATGTGATTGATTTCTCCACTCGTCCCGGCGGGTAGATGATAGAAATTGTTTACGCATTTCTGTTGTTGATTTATTGCGAAAGTTGCGAGTGAATCGCGTCGTTTTGCCGGTCGATGTGGCATCCGGTCCGCGTTTTGTTTCCTACCGCCGGAAATGGCGCCACAAATGTGCGAGATCGCGGTGGATTCTACAGGCAACTGATAACTTCGTAATATATCTGCACGCAGATGTGATATCAAGAGGATCGAAACGTCAGTCGTCCATTTTCAAAATAGACAGAAATCCTGGCGATTTTGTGTAGGTACCATATATGCACCGGGGTCAATAAAATGAGAACGCAGTTGGCGAGAATGTTGAATTACATTTTAAATTATGTGCATTTTAAAACGATACAAATGGGGATATTTGTTGAATTAAGATATAATGAACCACGTTTCCATGAACCAAATTTTAATGAGCAAGACCGACAGCTATGTCGGTCGTTATGTATTTTTAGAAAAATATGCTTGATAATACATATGTCCATTTTGTGTTACTGACTAATGATTCATTTATTGTAATTTAAATATCTATACTGATTGTAAGATGATTGCTATTCTATCCAAAAATAAAACAAGATGCACATTATTGTCAGACGAAAGGTTCAACTTATCAAATCTACGAAATTATAAATCATTCAATTATGTAAGAAATAAAATATTTAGCAGTTGATTAAATTCCGATAACAAAAGAATATGTGTTGATTAAATTATTGATTAAATTAAATTTAAAATTAAAAGATATAGGCTCAAAAGATTAACAAAAAAACTGGAAAACTACAAAAAAGACCTCCTATAAACTAATGGAAATGGGATACATTTTAATCAATAAATTTAACAAATCAAAACTGAATATTAAAAGGATTAAAAAACCAAGTTAGGTGATTTTTTATATCCATATTTGATTTGCTAAATTAAAGTTATTGATTAAAAAATGCAATACATTTCAATTGGTTTATGTGTCCTTGAAGTCCTTGTTCGCGAGAAAGAAACGAAGAGAAAAAAAAGCCGATTTGGAAAGATGAAAAAATTCATACTTAAAGTTGTCCGCTTTATCTCTCTCTTACGCGAAATATTTGAAATTTACTTGTGTTGCGACATATAACATTTCCTCTCTTCATCAATAATATAAGCTTAAGCCTATCAGTATTAGCAATTTATGTTTTAGACATTCACAAAGGAATATCCAAATTCACTATGGTGAAAGCTTCAGCCGAAAATTTCAGCTGTACTGCATAGCTCGTCGCTTGTTTCATTAGGCCGTGAAAAAGCTTAACGAATGGTTGGCTGATGCCCAAATTTTCTATTTTTTAAATATATTTTTTATTGCATAAAACAAGTCAAAAGGTGTGGAATGTATAGCATCCAATTTTATGCAGCTTTTGATATTTATATCTTTTTCTAAAGTTTCGTCAGATACTTTTATTCTCTTTACTGATTAGTATTATATTTGTTTAAGCTTAGTCGAATTAAGACGTTTGCAGTAATATAATATTGCAATATACATACTGTTATATTATATAATATTATATTACACTATACTGTTATATGTTACAACAACTCGACTAGAATTTGTGTCAAGTTAATCTTGTATGTTATTAGGACCTATTGATGTAAGGTAATTCTAAATAAGATACATAAAGTTCTATCATAACTAAAGTTCTACATATAACTTTATATAACTTATATGTTATAATTGCTTTGGTTGACCTAAGATAATCCTGAATAAGGTATACCTAAGAAGGTTCTCGTTAGGTTTGAGTATGGTTGATCTTGTTTCTAGTACGAAGTCACACCATGAGATGGGTTATTCATAAGAAGAAAACGTCCACAGACTATAAGAAGGCGTATGCAAGTCGATTTGGATAATCTCCTAGAGATTATAAAATTCCTTCGGAGTATGCCTTCTGGAAATATAATGTTTTTTGCTTCTTTTGAAATGTGATGCTAAATTAAATAGCATTTGAACAATTCCCGACTTAGAAATTTATCCAGTGATTTTAGGTCCTAACTAGGTTGATAATGAAATAAGGTCAACCTAGCTAGGATCTGATGAAGCTATCCGGATGAGGATCCGACTACTGCGTTAAATGCCTGATCAGGTTCCGATGAACTTATTTTACCTTATCTTACCAGGATCTAATAACGAAATAAGATCAACCTGATTAGGACCTATTAAAATTCTTGAATAAATTTCTAATCGGGAACATCATATTGATCGGTTGAACAATATCATTATATTATTACAAGTACATTGAATTAATATTTCTATATTTAATATATAATTTTTAGTAATTTTATATTACAGCGTACTGTAAAAAGATATTATTTATATTAAAAAAAAATGAGAAACATATTTACGAGAAAAATTCTAACAAAAAATGGTGGTACCATTCTTTGCACATAATCGTGTTTATTAATACGACTAATTTAAACGGGTGTCGCTGGCGTATAGGCCGCTGTTTAAATATATCACTGATATTCTCCGAGTATTTGTGGACGTCGTAATGTCCTGGAAATGCTATCGGACATCCATGTTTGTGAATGCATCGAATATCGTACGTGTTCGTAGCGCGAGCTAGTGACAAACTGCCGATTACGTTATCGGGCGCTAAATCCATTACGAATGATGATGATTAATTAATACGAGGATGATAATTAATTAGTGAAGCATCCACATGTGGCACGCATGAAAGGTCATGTTATGGAAACAGAGCTTTTCTTCGAATGAGAAAAGAATTGCAAATATTTTTCTGAATATTTTCTATATAAGTTGAATAACTGGTATTCTAAGAATGGATCTGGACACGGAGGAAACTCGCGAAACGCATAATCTTTATATTGAATAACTGTTTTATATATAATTCATTAAATTTGAATGAAAGTTGAAAAAGGAAACTCAGTATGTTCAATTAAAAAATTAATTTTAAGTTTTTCCAAAATACCGTTTTATTTATTGATAATACAAATGATTGTACATTGGGAAGATTTGTAGTTATTGCGCCGCGAGAAATCTATTCGCAATAACCATGGGCAATGCGAAATCATTTCATCTCTCGAATCGCTGCGAAAGAAAAAATCGTCGATAAAATGTCAAACCATTTGAAGCACGCCAAGAACTTCTCAACCTGTATTTTGTTCCCGTCAGCCGTAGGTTTCGCTGATGACATTCGTATATCCGACATTTACCATCGCTTCAGGATTTTCTTAGCTGGTACAACAGTATATAAACTGACTTACGCATGTCGAAAATTTTCACTCGGACGATCAGACAAAAGAATTCACTACGAGATTGACGAGTCATGAGAAATTAAGATTATTTATTTGCACAAAAATTTTCTGATGCATGCTATAAAATTAAAAAGAATAATAAAAATCTATTAATGCAGAATTATTTTTAAATAATAATATAATATAGTTATAATATAGTTATAAAATTATGAATTTAATATATTTTTAAGAATTATTTTTTTCTATTAAATATGATATGGTGATCAATTTTTTAACATATCCACTTAGAAAAGTACAAGTAATAATTAGATTAAATATTAATATAATACAATATAATATATATATATATATTAATATAATATAATTAATATAATATATATTAACTTAATAGAGTAAAATAGATATAAACAGAGTAAAATACGATATATTATTATATTAATATATATTAATATATATTAATATAATAATATATTATATTTTACTGTATTGACATTAATCTAATTTAACAGATAAATATTAGATTAATGCCATTTAATCTGTAACTGGAACATATGGATCCCAGAGAGTCTCATGGAAAAAAATAAATTATTAAATTACATTTTACAGCAAACTTATAACTTGCGTGAATTCAACATCTATAACTAGAAAGATTTGATGATTTAACAAATCGCTAATGTTATTTAGCTGTCAACTTTGCTATTTTAACATAGAAAGTGACTGTATATTACGACTGTAGATTTGCTGAATCAGTGAAGTTTTTAGCTGGTTTTTTCCGTGCCGGAACATTTTTCTAATTTTTAAATAGTATAAATATAATAGTATAATAATTTAGAAAAATTTTATGTTTCACCATCGTATTCACAGTTTTGTTTTATTTATTTAAGTTAATTGTTATATTATACGATAACATGATAAGTTCAAGTGTTGAAATTTTTTTACATAGTTGAACATTTTTTTTAAAGCTTCTACAAGCTTCTAGAAGCTTTAACAAAGAACAACTAATAACAAAGAACTTCAGTGAATCCTAAGAATCCAGATATTTCTTTAGCGTCATAAAAAATGTATTCCTATAGATTAATATGTCGTTTCTTACGTGCGAAAATTTCACATTTAACGAAATCATAAATTTATAAAGTATTTATTACACATTGACGTAAATTGATAAAGTACACATTGACGTAACATATCGTGTAGAACAAGTTATTCATGTTAAGCGGCAGATTGAAGACGTCATATCTTATAGTTATGATGATATCGCAGTAAATTATGCAACAAACGAGTAAAATCCAGATTATGGGAAATTTGTAAGGTAAACCATACATCAGGTGCATTCCATGCCAGATTAATTATTAAAGATGTTTTGCGTAACAATCTAGTCTATTTCACCGCCGCATTACTTGATTATTCATAACGCTAGTCTTCTGTCCAGTTATTGCATTGCAAATAATAAATTTGCGTAATTTTAATAACCATTACGATATTTATCAAAAAATATCGCAAAAAAATATTATATAAATGTAGATGTTTCGGCCTCAATCAGGTCTTCTTTAGTATGCACAATAATAATTTCACAAATAAATGTTTTAATTTACAAATTAAGTCGCAAGTTTAAAACATAAAATTCGGTTAAAATGGAATAAAAAAAATTAAAATAGTTAAAAGATAAAACGCAGAAATGCTCGTCAATGATAGTATAATTTTTTTCCGGCGAAATTTATTTAGTTAAAAAACAAGATAAAGAAAACGAGTAAAAAATTCTATCGTTATAATTCAGAAGTTAAAACGTTGGTAAATAATGGTATCCTTTAATTAAAAATATTGTAAACTTTAATAAAATGTGTTAGTTATAAACAACAAACGTTTCGATTAATTGACTTGAATTGTCTTGTAAGTAATTCAAAGTATAAGAAAATTGTCAACGAATGATTATTGTTTCAGTTAACGAGGAAATATATAGAATGACAGAAATAATATAATACAATAAGATAATACATTGCCAACATTAGTCAAAGTTAAAATTGTATAATGTATATCTATATATTATATTGAATTAAAATAATTTAGTAATAGCTAAAATAAATAAGAATAAATTTTCTATTTTTTCTATTTTAATTATTTTTGACTGAGGAATTTTGATTTACATTGGAGATGTATACTTTCAATGTAAGTCAAAATTTCTCATCAAAAATAATTAAAATATGTTTGAGACGCAGAAAATCGGTTATAAAATAGAGAGATGTGATGAGAGTGAAAATCGATATCTTTTCTTCGATATCTTCGGTGTTTTGAGACAATGTGAAATTAAAATTTTCAGAGAAGGAAGATAGAGTTAATGTTGGAAAATAGTGGAAAGTGAGACCATGTGGAGATAGAGAGAGAGAAATTGTAGAGAAAAAGGGGGGGGGAGGAGATATAGAAAAAAAGAGGATAAAGAAATTGTATAATTGGTAAGATTCGGAAAACGATTCTGTATTATTTTGTTTGTTTAAAACCTATTTCTGTCTTTTTATGTCAATCATTTCAAATATTAGTCATTATAAGAAGATTCGCTATCCAAAATTTTCATTTTATTCCACCTGAAATTATGATTGAAATTAATGTGATAGTCGGATATAACAGATGGAGAATTTCTTAATTAATGTTTGAAATATGTTCACGTACTCTCTCGTATTTAATTTTCTTTTTGTTTGGCCAACGTAACCGGCCTCACAATCATCACATAAGATCTTATATATGACATTTTGATTAAAAAATAATTCTAATTTGTCTTTTCCTCTCTTTATAAAACTTTTTAAAGTATTGGTAACGGAGAAAGCTAGTTTACAATGAAACATGTCGGAGATAGGTGAAAAACTTTCGGAAATAAATTTCACATAAGAAATTGTGAAAAATTTTTTTTTATTTGTGAATTGTGTGTAATATGTTTATTATGTATATGAAATTTTAATCTTTTCAACGTCAAGAAAATTCAATCTATTGTTAATACTAATTTATTTAGTTTTTTATTGATTCTTTGCTCTTCAATTTGTGATATTTATCGCATGTCGTAAATTCTTATAGGACACAAAATTTCCTGGTTTTATTACAAAAAAAGAAATTTTATTTCAATTAAAATTTAACGTTAAAATTCACTTGTATTATCATGGATATATCTGTGTCCAAGATCCTTAACAGTAATATCCAAATTGTGAGAGGATGAACTTATATATCTTAATGCGATTATACATTGACTGCGAATACTCATTAGATATACATACATCATTAGATATACATATTTGAAATAAACAGAGAGAACACAAAAGAGGATAAAAATGGTTTTAAGAGAGGATGAAAATATTTAGTAAATATGTGTTCGGTAATTTATCTATGTCGTTCTACTTATTAATGTTCTCGGATTGCTTTTTAATAAAGATCATTTCCGAAACAGATCTTTTATAATAAGATGATTTCAGAATTTAAAATTTCAATATTATTCCAATCCATTTCATGTCTGTAATTCAATCTGTGTTGTGATACAACTGACAAAGATTCAGACAGTTTTTTTATATAGGACCTATAATTTTTTATTCTCTTAATTTAATTTAATTTTATTTAATTTAATTTTTAGTTAATTTAATTTAATTTTCTTAATTTTCTTTTCTATCTCATATAAGAGGAGTCAATCGAGACAACCTATTTTATAAATGATCTCACTTCGATCCATTTTATCTAATTTATTTTTACCTGTTTTTATGAACCGATCCAAGCAATTCATTGGCTTAAAGGATACACTAAACCCTTTTTTCTTATAATATTCTTGAATTTGTCTGAAATTACATTTAAGTACAGAATTATGAAAAATTTTTTGGAATGATTCCATTCGAGTTATTGTTATACATTCTATCATTTTCATATAAATCCCTTCTTGATAATATCTTTATTATATCATTTACAGTTGAAAAAAAATTGAGAGGATAACAGTTTCTGAGTAAGACATTGATCATGATTTCAATACTCTTAACATAGTTGTCCGGATGTGACAGAAATATTATTCTAATAGTCCGATTATCACTCCTCTCTTGTGTTCTAACGAGTGATTCGATTTGTAACTTATATACTTGTCCGAATTTCAGATAAATTCAAGAATATTATAAAAAAAGATTAATAAAAGCTCGATTAGAACTTCAATCACCTTGACGTTGATCTTGATATATATTGTCAAGATCATGACCCTGAATGATCACAAATTTTATCCGTTGCTTCATTGAAAAGTTATTAACAAAAAAAGTTTGAAAAAATAACATCTTATTTCGGTTATATATAACATCAGAAACTATTCTAAACTATTTTAAACTACATCCACCTACTGCATTTCACCTCCCTCATTGCCGAGTGGCGCGCGACTTTTCACGCGAAGTTCACTGCTTTAGTAGAAAATTTGTTTTTAATGCGAAGAATTTGTCTGTTCAAAGCAGGAGAAAGGTAGGGTGAAAGTCGAATCGCGTGGAAGTTGTGCGTCTTCAAACAGGGAGGGAGATGGGATGAGAGACGCTTTGGGTAAAAGTCGCGCACCCCCAAGCAAGGGAGAGGTGGCGTGAGAGTCGCTTCGGGTGAAAGTCGTGAGTCACCAAACTGGAGAGGAAGGAGGGGGAAGGGGATAGGAATAAAAATTTTTTATTTT
Organism: Atta cephalotes; assembly: GCF_000143395.1. Classification (NCBI taxonomy): domain Eukaryota; kingdom Metazoa; phylum Arthropoda; class Insecta; order Hymenoptera; family Formicidae; genus Atta; species Atta cephalotes. Next base: position 532,868 of record NW_012130104.1, on the reverse strand, counting down.
GTATAACAGAAATGAAATGATTATTTCTTAAATCTCTTATTTATACCTTTTTAACGAAGGGTGACGAGCGACGATTAAAATTTGTTGAAGATCACTTAGCATCATGACCTTGAAAACATATGTCAAGATCAAGGTCATTGGAGCTTGATTCTCTAATTGATTCTTTTACCAAAGGGGGCAATACATTCTTTAAGTCAATAAATTGCTTGGATAGGTTCATAAAAACGTAGATTAATTAGATAAAATTGAAATGAGGTCCTTTATAAAATAAGTTCTTTCGATTGTGACTCCTCATATGTGGGATAGACAAAGAGAAAATTAAGAACGAAAATAAAAGAACATAGATCTGATAAAAAAAAAGCGTCTGAATTTTTATCAGTTGTGTTACAACATAGAGTGAATTACGGACATAAAATGGATTAGAATAATATTGAAATCTTAAATTCTGAAACATCTTATTATAAAAGATCTGTTTCGGAAATGATCTTTACTAAAAAGCAATCCGAGGGCATTAATAAGCAGAGCAACACAAATAAATTATCGAATTCATACTTACCGGTATTAAATATTTTCATCCCCTCTTAAAATCATTTTACCATCTCTTGTGTTCTCTCTGTTTATTTCGAGTATGTATGGGATATTTACCATAATGACAAGTATTCGTAGTTAATGTAATCGCATTAAAATACATAACTTCATTTTCTGCTCGCAATCTGGATATTATTGTAAAGGATTCGGAAGACGAATACAAAACCTAAGATAATACAAATGAATTTCAACGTTAAATTTTAATTCAAATCATTTCTTTTATTGTAATAAAGGAAATTTTGTCTTATAAAAATTTACGATTCCAACATGCAATAAATATCATAAATAAAGAACTAATAAAGAGTTAAATAAATCACGGAGAAAAAAATTGTATTATCATTGACGAGCATTTTTGCGTTTTATCTTTTGATTATTTTAATTTTTTTACGTTTTAACCAAATTTTATGTTCTGAATTTGTGACTTAATTTGTAAATATTTGTTCACGAGATTATTTATGTATATTAAAGAAAGCCGATCGAGACCAAAATGTCTATATTTATATATTCTGACAGAATAAAATTTGATCTCGCTAATAAAAAGTGTCTTGCAGCACATGCCTTTTATGTGATTAATTTTAATTTAATTTAATATGTGATATTATTCTAGTAGTTTAATTGCGTTTATAAATCAGGAAAACCAATTCGGCACGCAGTTTAAATGACTAAATATGGTATATATCACCGACGAGATACTATTAAAGACGGTCGGCGCTTATGGAAGTTCACGTTCCTATTAAAATTTAAGTAATTAAGAGTAAGAAACTAATAATACGATACTAATTTCATGATTTATTAGGTTCATAGACATGTACATATATATATATTTAAAAACTTAATAATACTTGATTTTTATTTAAAACTGTGATTTTAATGTTATCATCCGATTGATTATCAATAGAGATAATAATTATAAAGAAAAATTGTAATTTTTCGGTAATATATAAGTTATTATACTATAACAACCATATTTATTTATACAACATTTATATAATAAAAAAATCACTCATTTAATAATGCATTATCGAAATATTTGTGTTAATAATCATAAATCTTTTATTAATTCGGTAACGTCATCGTTTTTTAATTATTCCCAAGTCTTATTGATAGTCACGAAAATTTGCTCAGGACCGACAGTCTTTAATATTATCTCGTCAGTGTGTACATGCATATATATGCACATATTAGGTGTAGTAAAAAGAAATCCATTATTTTTCCATTCAATTTCATGCAAAAATAATGGATTTCTTTTTACTACATCTAATATATATATATATATATGCGTGCATGCATGCATGCGTGTGTGCGTGTGCGTGTGCGTGTGCGTGTGCGTGTGCGTGTGCGTGTGCGTGTGCGGGTGTGTGTGTGTGTGTGTGTGTGTGTGTGTGTGTGTGTGTGTGTGTGTGTGTGTGTGTGTGTGTGTGTGTGTGTGTATAATTCACATTAAATTATTTGAAGCATTAAATCTATTTTTGATCATTATAGGCTTTAACATTTTTACTTGTTGTGTATTCACATTACAATCATAATAAAATCATTAATTATGTTTTAATTAGGTATCTAAGTCCAACTTTAAGAACTTCATATTGTTTCTTTACTAGTGCAAATTACTAGTTCATGAACTACTAGTGTAGTCTATGGCCTACACTAAGGTCTGGTTTTATATGGTTACCTAAGGATTAAAGGATTAAAGGTAACTAAGAAATTCATGAATGAATTTCATCGACGAATCTGTTGATAACCTTCAATCTTTAGATAATCATATATTGTGAAAACTGATCTAAGTATTTGGAGTGCCATATTGGACTAAGAAATAGTAAAGAAGATCTCAATTTCGAAACTTTTTGTCATTCTCAATATAGAATCTATCCCACGGATATTAATGCGTATATATTAATTGAAAAAAGATTTTTAAATCAGAGAGATTTTCAAATAAGAAAGGAAAAATGAAGACATCTTGAAGACGTTTTAAGACATTGCTTTGTCCTGATTTTTATTTTTTAACCATTTTTAAAGCTAAACATATTTCGATCGGGCCAAAGTTACTCAATTTTATATTATATTGAAAAGAATAACTAATATATTGCAAAATACTTCACGTGTCGCAATCTTCGAGATCATTCTCCCATTTCCTTCTAATGAGAAACAAAAATAACATCGATATTTTTTTTCATTACGATAATTTATGTGAAATAATAATATGTTTCTATATATATCCATAATTTTCTCGTTTTTCTTGCGTTATTCGATGGATTAAACGTCGACGTGATCTACAATTGACGAGTAAGTGAGTAAACGAAGTGCACGATATCAGGTATCTGCAGAATCATCACTTAGCCGAGAGAGACCAGGAGTGCAATCGACCTGACGCTGATACACCCTGTGTAAAATGGAAATCCACGCTTTCTACTTCTTTCAACAACGGCGGATGTGACATTAATAGAGCGGCGGGGATTTAGAGAAAATCCTTTTCTCCAAATCTGGTCTGGCTAATGGTACCGTCCCTTCACGGGATTCCGATTTCTGATCGGATTTTGAAATGTTTTCTCTTCCCATCCCGATTGTCGCATCGCTCTCGAGTATCGTGCGCGTGTTGGATGGAAACGTCGCTGCTCGCAGAATTTATATTCTGTGCACGGAAATATTATTGTTGTGTAAAACTGTAAACATGGCGGAATGCAAGGAGCGATTTTACGTTCGTTCTCCATTTTACTGGCGCACTATCTCGTTTCTTCGTTGATATGTTCGACAATCTCGATGGGAATATCTCTCGAAGAAAGATTGGTCTTGCCATTTTTCAAAGAGTTTGTTTAGTCTGTATTATCCACGCATGATGTATGTATACTAAATGTGTCATATATCGTGTAAAAATTTTTTTTTAAAGCTATATTTACGGGTTATCTCCATGTTTCGGTGTGTCATTAAATGTACCATTACAATTTTTTTAGTGATAAGACTGCTAAAGGCAATTTATTTTACAGTATTTGTTTACATGTTTATACAATTTATTTGTAAATATTTCACGTTGAACATTTCATCAAGCTTTTGCGCCAGTTCGTGCCTATTTAATAATTTAGAAGTTAAACAAATGTTCATCGTGCATTTATCCTATACATACGTATGTACACGGAAAGAACAGTTTTTCTAAAGTATCTAAAAATACAGATCTTAACTACATCTGAAAATATATTTTGACTATCAAAAGACTTATGTAGAATCAAATTGATTGTTAGAATGTTAAAATTCTTTGTAATATTGTGCATAATGCTTAAATTTTCTATATAATTATTTCTACAATCCTGTAAAATTATTTTTAGATTTGTATCTAGTAAAATTTTTAAATATTTTATTTTAACAAAATCATTCTTTCCGTATATAATTTTCATCGTATTAATATTTATGTAAATACCAAACAGTAAATTTAACATCATAAGCGTAGATTGAACACTAGTTTAAAACCTATAATATTAAATCCATTTTATATCTATATTTGGAAATATATGCACAATAAAAATTTTATTATATTTAAGGGGATGCTGGAGCGACGATCGAACTTGATCGAGGTCGATAGTATAGACTTTTTTAAATTCCAAATTCGATAATAATGACATCTTTCATTCATTTCTTATATTTATTATTGTATACATCACTGTGTCTCATTCAAACGTATTTTGCCCTTATCTAACACATAGCAAGAAGATCGAATACTTACTGCTATACACACTTATTATTTTATTTATCATTCCGAGTCTTCGCTCAGCATTCGTATATATACACCATTTGCAGATCGATATAAATTTTTCTTTTTAAGATTTTAATTTTAGTTTCATAAACTCAGTATTGTTTATACACGTAATACACTTGATGCTGCACTCGTTTGATTCATACGAGCTATAAAACTTTTTATTAAGGAAACATCTACGTTAGATGAAAAAACAAGTTGAAAAAAATGTAAGATTTTAACTTTTTTTTATTTTAGTATAAAGTCTACTGCAGCACTATCAAATTTTGCATCTATTTTAATTCTGTAAAAGGATTTTTGATTCCGTTCAGTAAATTCAGATATTTATATCGATTTGCAAAGTTCCGACAATTTGGCCACTCCAGCATCACTTTAAAGGTGCAATTTCAAATAGCATCAAAAAAGTAGCGGCTTTCTTCATTCTGCATGATCCCTCGTTTTGCCGCTTGAAGTTTAGAAAGGCTACAAGCCCAACTACAGCGAAAAATAGACATATTTAAATCGTTTCCGATTATTAGTAATTTTACCCATTTCAGAAAATGAATTTCGGCAATGACAATGGCAATGAATATTTTCTTTTTTCATTTTCTTATAATTTTTACATAATTACACATCAACATTCGCTATTTCCTAACTTTTTTAGCTACTAACGGTAGTAATTTATTTTGCAATGTTTTTGACAAAATACTTGAGTAGTTTAAACGCACTTTGAAACGCATTAATTGTTAGTTTCATACATGAATTAAATATATAGAAAAAACGATTTTATATTAACGATTATAAATCCACAGCGATTAGCGACTTGTCGCTTCATAAAAAAGGGATTTTAGCGGCGTTTTGTCGACGATCTTTTGGAAGAACACAAAGTTAGAGTAGCCGCTCAACTGTAGCTAGAGCTTTGACGCTGTGTGAAATTGCGCTTTAAGATTCATGGTGTTCATTTCACATCCATATTTTTTTAGGATGTATATATTTTTCCAAATATTAAGAAAGACACTTACTCTTTTTCTAAAATATAATATTTGAGAGCCATGACTCCATATTATTCACGCAAACGTTTATTTATTATAATTGATCAATATCAAAACTAAATCAAAAAACTCAGCTCAAGAATCAGCTCAAGACAGAATGATCCAAGTGTGACATTTCAATTAATTCGCTTTCCGTTCGTGACCTCACTCTTCACGATATCATTCTTATAATATAAATGGTGAAAATCACTACCAAAAGAATTATTCGAGCCTTACGTACGTCGCATCAACATAGTCGCACTCAATAAAATCGCGCGAGAAGTCATAAAAAGTCTTATTTCCGAATAGAACATTGTTGGACGTAAGTAATTGGCCGGCCAAATCGGATCTATCGGTCACTCTTGACAAAACTTTCTCATCCATTTGCACAACGTCATTTTTCCTCACGTGCCATTCAGATCTCGGCTTTTTTATCCCGTCGTCGTAATCTCAATACTCACGCCCACATGTACGCACTCGTCCATCCGGAATTTCACTCTCGGGATATTTTTCTCCCTCTTCACGTCCACCGAACTGCGCAACGCAACGTCTTTGTGCAGTTTTCCTTCTTCGCCGCAACGTTTTTTCTTCGTCCTCATTCTACCATACTCCACACGATTTATTTTCCCATTCTCTTCTCTTCTCTCCCATTCTCTTCGTTCTTTCTTTTGTTGTCTCTTGCTCCTTCGAGTTTACCAACGGCAAAGCCTTTTTGCTCTCTCTCTCTCTCTCTCTCTCTCTCTCTCTCTCTCTCTCTCTCTCTCTCTATTTCTGTATCTTTCTCTCTCATGTTTCGTTTCCATTTTGCAACATCCAAGCTGGATCCAGTGGGAATATCTCAAAGCTCTCATAGACATCTTCCAAATATGCTATCTTTTCTCATTTTTGTGACTTGATTTCTCAGAAGCGGATTTATACGTGATACTATGATTTTTTAAATTTATAATGTTCATTAAAAATTAGTTTTAAAGTTTTAATCGAAATATGTATGTATACAAAAGAAAAACAAGGATCTTTCAGATTTTATAATAACTACACGGAAAGAATTCATTTTGCTAAAATATCTAAAAATTGAACTATTATAGATATTAGGATGATTTAGGTGATTTAGTTTAGGTGATTTAGTTTACTAATGTCAGTATTATCGGAGACATTCCAATCGCAGCTTTGTTTCTTAATTTACTCCATGTAGTTATTTAAACTAATAATAGAAACATCGGGTTTATATCATTTTAAAAATGGAGTTTTCTAAAGAGCATTTTTACATGTGTTATTTTTTAATCAGAAGAAAACGACGGTTGAATGTCATAAAATTCTGATGGTAATGTTGCTTCAATCAATTAACTCTAGTATAGCATTCATGAGTTCAACATATCTTATGTAATCTTTTACATTGTTGTAATTTTTTTATAATATAATGTTTTTATAATATTTGAAAATTCGGATTGAGGCTGAAAAAAAACTTTAACTATCCATAGATATGATGAGCTTGCAAGGATATTTTTTTTGCGTTATTCTCAATATGAGAATACACGAAAGTTCAAAGAGAGTACTTGGGTCCCACACGTGATCAGCTTGTAAGATTTTGGTGTTTTGAGCCCCTTTATTTTTTATTAAATATACGTTTACTGAGTTTTAGATAGTAAGTACAGCAAAATATAGAACTAAAAAGAATTATATTGAAATATAATAAATACCAGAAATTTTATAATTTCTCTCAGTCTTCGAAGATCGCTCGGGGCGGATTTATTTGCTTTACAGCGAGTATTGCATCATCTTCTAAATCCTAAACTTAATTATACATACTATAATAATACATATACAATCCTTTATCTATCATTTTATATTGTTTAAATAATAAAATTTTATTTATTATTTAATTTATAATTGTAAACTTATAATATGTATAGATTTTTCAAAAATGTCGATTTTCGATAGTTCAAATAATATTGGGTTGTCCCAATATGAAAGTTCGTACCAATTTTTGCTAGGTGGCGTAAAGACAGGTCTGAATATATCAGAACGATTGAAAACAAATGACATGCGTATATATCGTAAAAGACGGTACTTCAGGCATACTTAGAAAAAAATTTGGTTGCTATACGTTAATTTTTGTCAGTTTTATATGCCTTTGAATAGGAAAGAAAACAAAGTGCATTTTAGATATTTAATGCTTTTCTTTTACCGGAAAGGCAAAAAATGCCACACAAAAGGGCGCGAGGTCTGGTGAATATGATGCGCTGTTTATGGCGAAGGTGCTGTAGCTGAAAGAAGCTATGCGGAAGTGGTTTGCTAGGTTTAAAGCTGGTTATTTCAACCTTGAAGATCAAGAATACCAGGTAGGCCCTCCACCACAAATGAAGATCAGATTAAAACACTGATCGAGAATAATCCATGCTATACAACACGTAAATTAGCAGAAATGTTGAATGTCAAAATCTACCATCCACGAGCATTTTGTGAAGTTTGGCTACATAAACCGTTTTGATGTAAGGGTTCCCCACGATTTAATGGAGAAAAATCTGATGGATCGCATTTCCATTTGCGACTCGCTCTATAAACGCAACGAGGAAACACCATTTTTGAAGCAAGTAATGATGGAGGATGAAAAATGGATCATTTACAATAATGTTGAGCGAAAAAGATCTTGGGAAAAGCGGAATGAACCACCTTTAGCCACCCCAAAAGTCAGTCTTCATCCAAAGAAGATCATACTCTGTGTCTGGTGGGATTGGAAAGGGATCCTGTATTATGAGCTTTTATCAAATAACGAGACGATAAATTCAGAGAAGTATTGTTTCCAATTAGACGAAAATTTGAAGACAGCAATTGAACAAAAATGTCCAGAAATAGCGAATCGGAAGGGCATCGTGTTTCATCAGGATAATGCGCGATCTCATGTGTTTTTGATAACTCGACAAAAGTTATTGGAGCTCGGTTGGGATGTTCTACCCCATCCATCATATTCACCAGACCTCGCGCCCTCTGATTTCCACTTATTTCGATCATTACAAAATTCCCTTAATGGAAAAAGCTTCAATTCTTTGGTCGAGGTAAAAAATCACTTAGAAAAGTTTTTCGCTGAAAAACCTGAGAGATTCTGAAAGGACGGAAAGTTACCTGAAAGATGGAGAAAGGTTGTAGAACAGAATGGCACCTATATAATTTAATAAATGTATACTAAAATTTAAATCTTCTGCATTTCAATTTTCCTTCAAAATCGGCACGAACTTTCCGGACAACCCAATAGTTTTAAATAATTATACTTTCTTGAACGAGTATCGTACTATTTTTTTTGTTAGTCCAAAGAGTCAACTAAAAAAAATCTTGCGGATTTTTGTTTGAACATTAAATAAAAAAATTTAAGAATTTTTTATCCAAAGTAGTTATTTTTTGCGAATTTTTCCAATAAAATTTCTTTAAAGCAATTAATTGAAAATAAAATATTATTTATTTATCTGTTTTTGTCTGACTTCGAAGTATACATTTCACACATTTGAATTAAAAAATATGTATTTAGTCCAGAGATATAGCGTGACAAAAGTTGCAAAGTTTCACAAACTCTGATGTTATCGTGAAGATGACCAAAAATAACAATGCCATACTAGGATTAAAACATGTGAATATTGATTCAGATGAATCAAAAGTGATGATTTCAATGTTAATGACAAAGATTCCTCGAGATAACCAAAAAAGCTGGAAAATATAAATTTGCAAGACATTTATTGGACAAAAATCCAGCACAATAATTCACTTCAGAATTTGTCAGAGAATTAAATGTTAAGCGTACAACAGTTATTAAATATTTGTATGATATGGGAAAGATTCACAAAGAAGAAAAATGGGTTCCACATCAGTTATAAAAAAATGCCATTTCAATTGAACGTTTGCATTTCGTTGATTGCCAGACAAAAGAAAGAAGAATTTTTTTATATCGAATTGTTACTATGGATGAAAAATGGATTTATTTTGATAATCCCAAATAAAAAAAATTATGGGTTAATCCAGGTCAACCAGTCAACCAACGTTCATTTCAAGGTACAATATTCACGATTCAAAAGTATTGCTGTGTATTTGGGATCAAGGTATTGTGTATTATGAACTGTTAAATTCGAAAGAAACTGTTGATCATTATTGACAACAAATGAAGCAAACATTAGACCAAAAATTTTCCAATTGTGAATAAACGACGCAAAGTAATCCTTCTTCATAACAATGCTCGATCCCATGTTACATTATCAGTGAAGCAAATGCTATTAGAGCTGCAATGGGAAGTCTTACCGCCGCGTATTCTCCAGATATTGCTCTGATTTTTACTTGTTCCGATCGATACAATATACTCTAGAGGATACACACTTTCATAATTTCGAAAATTTGTTGAAAATTGGATCAATCCAAAGAAGAATCTTTTTATCATAATAATAAATCATAATAATAAACCGTAATAAAAGAGGCAATCGCAAAAAATAATTGCGCAGTGTCAAATATTAAAATTAATTATCTTATATACAATGTGACAATAATTACATAACTTGAACATTTGGCTCATGATTTGGGCCATCTTCAGCAAAATGATGTTAAAACATTGTGTCGTGTATAATTTTATGATCAGGTTTGTGATTGATATCAAAAACCTAGTTTTTCGAGCAGATAGATAAATTATTGGTCTCAGTACCTGATTTCTCAAAAGAATAATATCGAATTTGATTGATAAGGCATTTCTTCTTTCGCATCTGGATTTTTACAGGAAAACATTGAGTTCATTATTAATGTTTTATTACAAAATGACTATCCATTTGATTATATTTTTAAAACAATTAATGAGAGGATTAAAAAATTAATCTATAAGAGTAATAATGATAATGGATCCAATATAAACAGAAAGACAAAAATAAAAAATGGTTTACTGTGCCATATATTGATGATATTTACAAAAATTTAAAAATATTTTCATTTGACACGGTATATCGTTTTATAGTATAAATAAACTCAGTAGTTTTATTAAAGTACATAAAGAACCATTACTGAATTTACAAAAAAGAAATGTAGTCTACAGAATCAATTATAGTGATTGCGATGCATATGTGGGCCAAACAGAAAACTAAAAACTAGACTTTTAGAACATCGTAATCATATAGAAATACTATGATTCAATCAGTTATTATAAATCATAGGATGCATTGCGATCATGAATTTGATGGAAAATGTGAAAGTTCTGATGTCGAGAAGCATTACAATAAACGTTTATTCGCTGAAATAATACATATAAACAACCAATCAAATAAGCTTAATGTAAAAATGGATGATTTAAACAAGAGTTACATAGAAATTCTTAATAAATTGTAATATGTTTATTTCTTGTTTTTTATCACATTGACCGCAATGTCATTGCGTCAGTTACTGTTTCATTCTGTTTCATATTGTTTTATTCTGTTAATGATTTTTGACTTATAATGTACATCATTTCATATTCAAATTGACGGGATTAATCAAACAATCTTTATAATCATATAATGTTTGTGGTTTTATTGGTTGAGGCGAGTTAATTTGGATTGTCTTTTGATTTTTAATAATGACAGTTCAATAAAAATATAGACAGAGGCTTTCGGTTACCAATCATCAGCTTATGAATTGTAATGGTCAACAGATTTATCAACGAAGACTCTCACCTCATCATAGACGGTAAATTATACACACAATGTTTTAACTTAACTTTAATACAATTTTGCTGAGGATAGCTCAAGTCACGAACCGAAATGTTCAAGTTAAATAAATTATTGTCACATTGTATATAAGATAATTAATTTTAATATTTGACACTGAATTACTTCTTGCAACGACTCCTATTGTCTCTTTTATCACGATTTATTATATTAATAGAAGGAGTTCATTATTTTATTTCTTATTGTAATTTATTAATCATCATCTCACTTTATCATCGCGCGGAATCCATCTTTTGCTAGAAAGATGAGAAAAAGTTTAACAAAGGAAAAGATTTTGATTAAGATATTCCATTATTTTGTTTAAATCAGTTTTTGAATTAAAAAACTCTCAAAATTAAATCATCTTCTAATAATAGATCTGAAAATAATTTTGTTGGGTAATCAAAATAATTATATGGAAAATTTAAACAATATATATATATAACAATAAACAATGTTGCAAAAAATTTTTATTATTTTGCCTAACAATGAGCTTGAATGTTGTATATAATTATTTTGATAATTGAACAAAATTATTTTCTAATATGTATATTTTTAAACAATTTAATAAAACTTTAATAAAACTATTCTTTCTGTGTCATAACTACTTTTTTTTCATGATTCTCTTCATACTTTTAATGAAATTTTGTCTTCAGTTTACTTCAAACTTTCTGTAATATAAATATCTCGCAATAATTTCTTTTACCTTTTAAATCGTCATTTCAAGAAGATGCGCGTAGTGTTAATTTAGGTTTAATTCCATCTTTTTTCCTTGCCTGTTCATTCTTTTTTACTCTCATAATAACGCTCTGCTTCTCGCGACTTGAAAACTGGATATTTACGTTCTATTGCGTTCGCGAGCCGACTCCTCTTTCGAAAGGAAATGAAATAAAGAGTTTCCGCTCGGTTCCTTCGCAGCTCGTCCAGTTCTTTTCCGATGTTCCTATAGGCTCTATGAGAACTCAACGTTCATTACATCAACGATTTTCCTGAAAACCGTCGCGTCGCGTCGACGACGTGGTCTCTCTTTATCGAGAATCCTTTTTTTTTGCGATGCGCGGAAAAAAGACTGTATTGGCGAGAGGAGATTCTTTCCGTGTATTTGCATTTTGTTTATTGGAAGTTAACGGATAAAATTTTTCGATGTTTATTGAATTGAAAATGACAACTGTTTTGTTATCCGTGTTATTGGGAAATAAAACTGCATAAAATACAAGTTTAATTACAATTTTTTTAATTATGAAAATAATTCCTCGCTGTCTTTTCTTTTCTTATCTTAGAATGGATTGCCAATATGATTTAATACAAATTCAGATTAAGTAAATTCCGTTTTTTGAATAGCGTGCAAACTGAAACAGATTTGTTTATTATCTATAAAGAAGACAAAAGTTAGGTAGATTGGTAAATAAAAAATTGAACTCGTAAATTAAAAAAATAACCTAGGTCTCCCGATATTACATTAATGAAAGCAACACAAAAATATTGAAGTCAATTTGCAGTTCTACTTTTATATATGTATTAAAAACTTCTTTCATTTTACAAGAATAATCGCGAGAGGTAAACGCGTAATTACTGAAATACAGAAATTTAATCGAGTCTACTGCTCAGGTTACACTTTATTTATTCCGCAATAATAGAGGAACGGAAGTACAGTCCTGGTCCTGGAAGTCCTGGTCGTGGATGCTTCATAATTACACAATGCGCCGGATAGTTTCATGCTAAACTTTTTTTCCTTGTGAAGTTTACGAAGAGAGAAATCTAGATTACTTCTCGCTTTTTCATTGCGAGGAATTGTGCTTTGACGCGTTGTGAGCTCTTTAATCGAGTACTTATCGTAAAATTAATATTAAAGTAACAGTAACAGCTCTGGAAATCTATTGGCAGAAAGCTTGATAAAAGGAGATAAAAGATTTTATTTTAAAGCATTATAAACAAATTTATAACGAGACTTATAATAATTTCAATCGTAATGGTTTTTTGAAAATAGTAAAATTCTAATGGTGACAAGATACTGGAAATTATAAATACATATAAATAATATGTGGAAATAGTAATTAAGTGGGAACCGGAGCTTTCTGACAAAATAAAACTTATGGATGATCTTGTAAGGATTTTCGTTGAATTCGATTCCGATCTCAAAATTCTGAAATTCAATTTTCAAAAAATAATCTGATTATTCGTGAAACTTGGTCTTAGAAAGTTTTTAGCATTGCTGAGTGTATCCTGAAAACATTGAAATTCAAAAGGGTAGTAACCTCCTTGAAAAAGGATCTAGTATTATGTATGGTTTATAATAAGAGTCCGAGTTAAAATCAATTAAAATCAGTTTGATTTGAAAATCAGTACTAACTGTTTGTGTAAATCGATGAATTTTAAATGAAGCGAAATTGTAAAATTTTGCAATTAAAAAGTTCCTAAAACTGAGTTTTATGATAAATAAATTATTTTTTTCAATTTTGTCCGCAATACTAAATCTATCATTTAAAACTTTTTTATTTAAAATTTCAGATTAAAATAATGGGCCAATATTAAGATAGAAGAAACAGCTCCGATGATCTTGATCTTGACATATATTGTCAAAATCATGACCCTAAATAATCTCTACCAGGTTTTGGTCGTCGCTCGTCATTCATTAAAAAATTATTAAACAAAAGAAGTTTGAAAAATGATGTCTCTTTTCTACTACATAAAACAAAAATTTTCTGCTTTAAAGTATATTTTGTAACTTTTCACGCGAAACGATTCTCACCGCATCTTCCTGCTGCCAGAATTATATAAGAAAAAATATTTTGCATTATGCATAGCAGAGAATTCGTTCCATCAGAGCACAGTTGTGTCCAAAAGTTAGGTTTTATTGATGAATTTTTTTTAATAACTTTTAAATAACTTGTTAATAACTTTTTAACAAATAACGAGCGATAGCTGGTTCACTGAGAATCATGATCTTAACAAAATGTATTAAGGTCAAGAAGCTGCTTCTCCTAATCGGCATATTTACCGAATAAAGAATTGTAAAATTATTTTACAGGCCAAATTTTATAAAATCGAGCGAGCAATTTATAAAAGAAAGGAGATGACTCCAAATTGGGTCGCATGTCCATAATAAGTCCTTCGCGCGCGTATAGTTGCTATTATTATAAAGATAATGCGTTTCGCGGGTTTCTTTCGTGTCCAGATCTATTCTTGGAATGCCAACGTTTCGTGAGCCTTGCAGTTCACTTCATTATGATGAGGAACAGCCTGATATTGCTATTATTTTTATTTTTTATTAGTACATAGTTTTCATCATTACATAGTTTTATATCGCATTGTAATTCATGCACTCCATATGTGCTTCACTGTTAAAGTTAACAAACGCATAAATTCTTGATAGGGTATTTATGAGCGATGATGCAGCAAATGGAACAAGAGTGCTAATATCAGACAGAAGTATCTTCCTCTTTCATTTACATTTTATTTACCAAAGTCTTTCAATAAGGACGCTCGATTTTTAAATGTAAATAAAATAAGTTGTGTGTGAGATATCCACTCAATTTTTTTTTTTGAAAGAATATTTTATGGCATTAAGTATGGAATATAACGTCGCTCAAATGTCCGTCGCGGCTTCGCTTGGTGACACGTATTCAGGCAGTTCAACTTTCGATGACTTTCTCGCATAAATCTGACTGAATTTGCTGGATGGCGTTTGTTATGTTGACTTTGAGAACATCAATTGTTTGTGGTTTATTCGTATAGACTTGCGATTTAAGATAGCCTCAAAGGAAGAAGTCTAAAGGCGTTAAATCGCACGATCTCGGTGGCCAGTTCATGTCGTCGCCGCGCGAGATAACCATGCTCTCAAATCACTCGTGCAGAATGTCCATCGTGGCATGCGGTGTGTGGCACGTAGCACCATCCTGTTGGAACTACATGTTATCGGTATCCGTATCATCCATTTTAGGCCACAAGAAGTTGCTTATCATCGATCTGTAGCGCTCGCCGTTGACGGTTAGTGGGCAACGCCCGCTTCGTTTTGGAAGAAGTACGGATCGATGATTCCTTCAGACCAAAATCTGCACCAAACAGTGACTTTCTCGGGATGCATTTGGAGCTGGTGTATCTCGCGATCGGTCTCGTTGGTATCGTCCCAAATTCGACAATTTTGCTTGTTTACATATCCATTCATCCAAAAATGAGCCTCATCGCTAAAGATGATTTGTTTGGCGAAATTTGGGTTAACTTCCAACTGTTCCAATCAGCGAACACACAGCGTTGTCTATGGTCGTTTACCTTAAGTTCCTGGGTTAGTTGAATTTTATAGGGGTGCAGACCCAAGTCCCGATACAAAATTCGCCAAGTTGAAGTCGCAGAAAGGCCAAGTTCTTGAACGATGAGAAATTGACTACCTCGGGTTTTCCCGTATACTCTCACAGCAGCAATGTTTTTCAGCAGATCTTGCGTTTCGGCGACGTACTGGTGTTGATTGATTATTTATCGAACCGGTTGACTCGAATTTGGCCACTAAACGTCGAATAGTCGACTCAGCAGGACGGTTGTGGCAAGGATAGAAATCACGTAATGCGCGGAACATTTCTCGAACGGAGCACTGATTTTGGTAATAAAATTTTATGATATGCACACGTTGCTCAACACTATGATTTGCCATAGACTACTAAACAAATCACAACAAATTTGACAATCAGATGTCACTTTAACATCATGGCTACTATGATCTAACAAATTTCGAGTGTCCCTATTGAAAGACCTTAATTTATTTACCCTAGGGTTTTTCAATAGGGACGCTGTCGAATTTGAGACGATACCAACGAGACCGATCCACGCGAGATACACCAGCTCCAAATGCACTCCGAGAAAATCACTGTTTGGTACGGATTTTGGTCCATATCTGACGGAATCATCGGTCCGTACTTCTTGCAAAACGGGCGTTGCCAAAACCGTCAATGACGAGCGCTACAGATCGATGATAAGCAATTTCTTGTGGCTTAAAATGGATGATATGGATACCAATAACATGTGGTTCCAACAGGATGGAACTACGTGCCACACACCACATGCCACGATGGACATTCTGCACGAGCGATTTGAGGGCATGGTTATCTCACGCGGCGGCGACGTGAACTAGCCACCGAGATCGTGCGATTTAACGCCTTTAGACTTCTTCCTTTGGGACTATCTTAAATCGCAGGTCTATACGAATAAACCGCAAACAATTGATGCTCTCAAAGTCAACATAATAAACGCCATCCAGCAAATTCAGCCAGATTTATGCGAGAAAGTCATTGATAATTGGACCGCCCGAATACGTGTCACCAAGCGAAGCCGCGGCGGACATTTAAGCGACGTTATGTTCCATACTTAACGCCATAAAATATTCTTTCAAATATTAGATGTACAACTTTGCTTCCGCCGTTTTTTTTCCGAAATTCGAGGCTTTATTGTAAAAAACTGGTTATACATTTATGATTCAAAGTATTGTCCATCGCTGGCCACTACTTTCTCCCATCTTTCGGGTAGCGTACGAATCCCGCGTCGAAAAAACTGATCATCTTTTGAGGCTATCCACGAATTGATCCAATTTTTTACTTCTTCATAAGACCGGAAGTGCTGGTCAGCCAGGCCGTGTGCCATTGATCGAAACAAGTGATAGTCAGAGGGAGAATAACGTCTGGAGAATACGGCGGGTGGGATAGGACTTCCCATTTCAACGTTT
Organism: Atta cephalotes; assembly: GCF_000143395.1. Classification (NCBI taxonomy): domain Eukaryota; kingdom Metazoa; phylum Arthropoda; class Insecta; order Hymenoptera; family Formicidae; genus Atta; species Atta cephalotes. Next base: position 516,119 of record NW_012130104.1, on the reverse strand, counting down.
CCAAGTATGTCTTGATCACTTTCGCAACATGGGGTCGAGCATTGTCATGCTGCAAAATCACTTTATCGTGTCTCTCGTTGTATTGCGGCCGTTTGTCTTTCAATGCTCGGCTCAAACGCATCAATTGCGTTCGATACCGATCGCCTGTGATTGTTTCAGTCGGTTTTAATAGTTTTAATATCAGTTAATAATACACTACGCCGAGCTGATCCCACCAAATACCAGAGCATGACCTTGGACGTCAAAGTCACCGTTGAAGCGTTGAAACCACTCACGACACGTTCACTAATAGCGGCCTCACCATAAGTATTTGAGAGCATTCGATGAGCCTCAGCCGCAGATTTCTTCATATTGAAGCAAAAAATTAAAACCACCCGCAAATGACGAAAATTTGGCTCGTAAACTGATATTTTCAATCGAGAATAACTTTATGATGCAGACACAAATCGACTAATGTTTTTATGGGGTTATGTTGACAGATGCCCAAGTTTATTGTATGACGTCTATGATCTATTTATTTCGACCACCACTTACCGCTAAAGCCATCTATAGAAAAACGGCGGAAGCAAAGTTGTATACCTAATATTTGCAAAAAGATGAAGAATTTTAAACTGTTTATGGGTAAAATATAAAAATCTGAGTTAATATATCTTGCTCCGATTTGGAGCAAAATGAAACAGAGCTAAGAAAAGTATAACATGTTTTAAGAAACATATTCTAAAACAGAATTTTACTGCTTTAAAATCATTTATTCTAAAACACAAACAAATTCAGTGTTTTAAAAATGAATTATCTCTTCTGAAACAGAATTTATTTCTTATTTTTGTTTTTAAAACAGTAAATTTGCTATTCAACAGCAATGAATTTATGTTTTAGAGCAGAGAATTTGTTTTAAAGCAGTAAATTTGAGTTTCAGAACAGACAATTTGTTTTTAAAGCAATGAATTGTGTTTATAAAATAATGAATATCTCTATTACAATAAGAATACTTACAACACATTCGCACATGATCATACAGCATGAAAATGTGACCTCAGCGTGTGTTCGTTTCGTGACTGTGATAAATTTTCTAACCTACTTATCAACTTAAATATTTCAGTTTATGAAACAGAGCGACACTTTTCTTGTCAAATCTTTATTTTTACGCGAAAATGCATCAATTTAGAATATATTTATCAAAATTTTAGGCAAGCGGACTCTTCTTACATTTACCGTTAATTGTAATGTTACAATGTATTCTAGCAACGATATTTTTAACTCCAAACCTGATGTTGTCAAAATTGATGTTGTTAAAATTTATACATGAATGTATTTGAACTTAAAAATATCATAAAAAGACATGCTAGCTTGAGAAAATTTTAGAATATAATAAAAATACGATAAAAAACATTTTATTTGAAAGTTTAAAGCAAAAAAATATAAAATCGTAAATTTTCACCTATATGGCTTGTCTGAGCAGTATATATAATTTTTTCTACATGCGGCGTATGATTGATGACTTGAAGCACATGCAAGCCTCGATATCGATTATTTTTGTTCTTTGCATGATTATCTTATCTCTTATCATTTAAGGAGTTAGTCAACCCTGAAACAGGATTGCTACAAATTTTTCGTCCCAAAATTTTCTGATTTTCCCTAACTTTCAATAATACATATTTTGAAATTTTTTTTGTATTTTCATTTTGATTTGAAAATTGTTAAAATTGTTAAATATTTTCTTGATAGAGCAATTTAACATAACAGTGTAAATTACTATTAATGTTGTTGACACTGCATTTAATTGTTAAATCATTTTTTTTTGTCTTTTTCTTTTATGTATGAACATGATACTTTTCCTCTTCTTCTTTTTCTCTTTGCTGTTGTATTTAGAATATAAGGAACATAAATCAATGAATATAGTTTCTTTTTTATCAAAACTATCCTTATTAAAATCTTTATTAAAATCTCAATCTGCTATTATAATGATTATTTGAAAGAAAAGTCACAAAAATATGAAATTAACATTTATTTTACTCACTTGTTCATAAGTGAGTAAACTGTGAGAGAACTGACAGAGAACTTCCTTAGATATAAACAAAAGAACAGACAACTTTAAAATTTAACTTTTTACATAAAAATTAAGATTTTAAATCATTTAAATTTTAAACTTTTTTACAGCCATTTTATTTTTTCCAGAAAATTTTACTAAATCTCTGACTTTTTCATGACTTCTCTGATTTCTCTGACTTGTGACAATCCTATAGAAACTTTTAAAAAATTGAAAATTTTCTTTTTGCTTAAATTGATAGTTTAGTTTTAAAAATATAAAATTTTTTATCCGAAAGTGAAATTCCCATGAAGATATAGTTGATTATATGGAGTGATGCAGTAATCGATGTCTCGATGCTGCCGTTAAACTGTTCCCATTTATGAATAGTTGCGTCATTTGACATTACATAGTCTGTACTGTAGATGACGTTGACAATTTTAATATAAATTATACCAATTTAGAAATCAATGTGTCCAAGTTTAAAATACGACGAAAAGGGATTGTTATTGAAATTTTAATTGCGTTTTTCTCAGAATGGTGTTTTCGATGGACATCAGAAAATTAATTCAAATGCTTTGAAATTTGGCTCAGTTATTATCAATTGAATTATTTAAAGAAATGGTGAACTTAATTCCTGGCGTTTTTTTTCAAAATTGATTTATTTTGAAAGGAAGATGAATGAATGCCTTAATCAAAGTAATTTTCTCCATTTTCTATTACTTTTTCCCATCTCTTCTTGCAACAAGGCAATTCCACGAAGGTAGAATGCGGTGTCTTTCTAGACAATCCATTCATCCATTTTTGGATTTCGTAACTGGAGAAGTATGTGTCCGTAAGTGCGTGTTCCACCGAAGAGATGGTAATCCGACGGTGCTAAGTCTGGAAAGTACGCTGGAGGATTTTCCATTCAAGTTGTAAAAATGTTTACTTCATGCTTTTCACAACATGCGGTCGAACGTTATCATGCAATAAATGATTTTGCGTCGATTGTTAGCCACGGATGATCTTTTTTGCATCAACTCGTCATTTAATCGGCATAATTGTTGTTTGTAACGATCAGTTGTAACGATTTCATTTTTGGATGAAAGAGTTCATAATACAGCATCCTCCTAGTCCCACCAAATGAAAAACAAGGCCCGTTCATATGCCTGTGAATATTCCTCTTCGGTGTTGAAACGGATGGTTGGTCGGAGTTTACCCATTTTTTCCGCTTGGGATTATCAAAATAAATCCATTTTTCGTCAGTCACAATGAGCTACAAAAAAAAGTCTTTTTTCTTTGCTTGGCAAGCAAAGAAATTGCGATAGACAAACAATTCAAAATGACAACTCATATGGTAGCCATATCCTTTTCTTATGAATCTTTCCCATGACGTACAAGCGTTTTAAGACGGCTTTTGGAGTAACATTTAATACTTTCGACAACTCTAAAACTTTGAGTTGGATTCTCATCGAGCTATTCTTGCAGCTCTACATCTTCAAATTTTTTCGGCTGTCTTGGTTCTTTGTCTCTCACGTCAAAATTAAGCGGAAGTGTTTAAATCAAACTACATGTTTTTTCCGATGGAGTTTCATCACTATATACTTTGAATAATAAGCGATGCGCTTCAGCTGCGATTTTCTTGAGGTTTAGTGAAGAAGCACATGTCGGAAAAATAGTTCATCACGGTTTATTTTTAATCGATTGAAAATCTCTTTGGCGTCGAGAAATCTAACCTATAAGGATTGAATCACTTTCAACGATGTCTAAACTACAAAAAACAATGACTTCACCATCGAAACTTGCCAGCGCCCTCTAGCAGCAAGCGGTAGAAATTAAATTCATTTTATACCTGTGATTTTTGCGATAACTTATATATTTTTTTTATCCATATTTTTATGTCGAATTTTTATATGAAAATTTTTCACGCATCATTTTCACATTTTTTTAAATATTTTTTAATTCTGCCAGATATTTCTTTAGCAAATTTAAATTTCTTTAGCAGATTAAAAATTAGCAGAAAAAAAATAATTTTATAATTTTTACAATAGTTCTAATTTTTGATAGAATATTTTAGATTTGTTCTGTCGCGGAGGCATTCATCACATGCAGGCTTCCAAAAAATGTTCTGTAGCGCCGCCATTTTGTTTTTTAGAATTATAATTTTTATACATTTTATATATCAAAGTACAAGTAACAAATAGATATAAAAACATTTTTTATATTATGTATAGTTTTTTAATAATCACTTCTCTCTTTAATAATCAAAGTAAGATATGATTTTGAGGCCTCCAAAGTGGACTAACCTCTTAAAAGATATACAGGGTAGGCCAAAAATCTGGATATACCAAAATATCTCATAAACGATGCATTTTAGAAAAAAATGTTTCTTAAAAAGTTGTAAAGTTTCATAAAAATGAATTTTCAGCAAAAATGAAAATAAGAAACAATCTCCAGTGATCTTGAATGTTATTCAGGACCTGAACGACATTCAGAGGTTTTAGCCGTCGGTCGGACATCTTGCGCAGTACTGTAACTTTGTAGTACTATAACTAATGCCAGTACTGTAACTTTCAAGCACACCAGGATAAGCTTAAATCCACTGTTTTTTAGTCAGAAAACACATTTTTTTTTCTAGGAAAAACAAATTTATTCAAAGTATTTGCCCTCACTAACTATACATTTTTCCCATCTTTCGGGCAATTTGTGTATACCACGCCAAAAAAATTCCTTATCTTTCGAGGCAAATCACTCATCAAGCCATTTTCGGACTTCTTCGTAAGAATCGAAGTGCCGCTCAGCGCGTGGCTCATCGACGAAAACAGGTGATAGAAGGTGCCAGGTCTGGTGAGTAAGCGGGATAGGGTAGCTTCCCAGTTGAGGGTCTCCAAGTAGTTTTGGATCATTGACGTGTGCGATGGTGCGTTGTCGTGGAGGAAAATCAGCTTGTCATGTCTTTTCCGATAATGCGGCCTTTTTTCATGCAGAGCACGGTGCAATTTGATCAGTTGTTGATGATAGCGGTGAGCATTAACAGTTTCATCAGGTTTAGCAGCTCGTACATGATACCCTCCTGATCTCACCAAACGCACAGCATTGTCTTCCGTCCGAAGCGATGATCTTGAGGAAAATGTTGATGATTGAGGGGATCAACTTAAGATTTCTTGCGTTTAGGATTCTGAAAATAGATCCACTTTTCATCGCCTGTTACAATCCGATGCAAAAACGACTTTCTTTTTTTCTGGCAAACAGAATTTGGCATGTGTTTTGGCGTCACTCCATCTACCTATCGTTCAGTTCATGCGGCACCCATTTTCCGATCTTTTGAATCTTCCCTATGGCATGTAGCCGCATGGAAATGGCTGCTTGAGAAAAATGCTTGCCAATTGCTCGGCAAGCATTTTTTGCGATTGGATATCGTCCTCGTCCAAAAGAGCCTGTAATTGACAGTCCTCAATCTTTCTAGGCCGATTTTCGCGCTTCTTGTCACTCAGGTTAAAATTGTCATTGAACCGGCGAAACCAATCTATGCATGCTGTTTCCGATAAAGCATTGTTGCCATAGGTCTCCACAAGCATTCGATGCGATTTGGCAGCCGATTTCTTCAAATTGAAACAGAAAAGCAAAACTTCCCGCATATGCTTTCTTTTTAGTAAAAAACTAGACATGATTACGAAAGAAAAAATGTATGTTGTTGTATGAAATTGCTGATGATGTGCACTGGTTAATGTTGACAGATGTCAAACACATAAAAAAAAGTGTGTTGTGTGCCCAGGGTAGCTTTGTATGCTCACTAAAGCCACCTATGAGCAAACAGCGGATTTAAGCTTATACACCTGGTAACTCGAAAAGTACTTAATGAAAATGAACCTAATTATAGTATTTTGGAAAACTCTTGAGATAAGCCACAAGAATATTTAATAAAATAGAGGGAGTTCCATTTAAAAAATTCATGTTGATTTTGACTTGACCTTGACAACGCCATTCTAGATTAAATAACTACTCGTTGAATGGGTTTTTTAAATTTTATTTTTGTAAGAAACATTTATTTCTAAAATGCAATTTATGAGATATTTGGGTGTATCCAGACTTTTGGCCCATCTTGTATGCATTGTTACAACTTACCTCCGTTGTAGTTGTCTCCTCTAAACTATTATTTAATCTCCTCTAAACTATTACTTAAAACCTTACAGCTTTTATATATAACGTTTTTCAAGGAAATGCATATCATACGAGATATTTAACCGTTGCTTAACTTTTGGGACACACTGTATATAATGATATATGGATTAAATAATATATTAACTAATTTTATCTATATTTTTATTTACAGAAGAAGTGTTCAGTTCAAACAAGGCGCTCTGGTTTTCTCCGAGTGGCACTAAATTGATCTTCGGTTATTTTGATGACTCCAGCACTCCTGTTATGACTATACCATTTTACGGATATCCTGGAAGCTTATCTTTCCAATACACGTCGGCGATACCGATCCACTATCCTAAAGTAAGTACATATGAACCTTATCCTACTGCTCCATTGTTTTCACAATATACGATAAATATTATCTCGGACATTGTCATATTTTTAATTCATCGACTTCTGATGTGACTTTCTGATCTACACGTATATCCTTATTATTAACATTATCATTTTTTATCGAAAAATTATATTAGGTGTACAACTTTGCTTCCACCGTTTTCCTATAGATGGCTTTAGCGGTAAGTGGTCGAAATAAATAGATCATAGACATCATACAATAAACTTGGGCATCTGTCAACATAACCCCATAGAAACATTAGTCGATTTGTGTCTGCATCATAAAGTTATTCTCGATTGAAAATGTCAGTTTACGAACCAAATTCTCGTCATTTGCGGGAGGTTTTAATTTTTTGCTTCAATATGAAGAAATCTGCGGCTAAGGTTCATCGAATGCTCTCAAATACTTACGGTGAGGCCGCTATTAGTGAAGAACTGAAGAAAGAACGTGTCGTGAGTGATTTCAATGCTTCAAGAACGGTGATTTTGACGTTCAAGGTCATGCTCTGTATTTGGTGGGACCAGCTCGGCGTAGTGTATTATGAACTGTTAAAACCGACTGAAACAATCACAGGCGATCGAACGCAATTGATGCGTTTGAGCCGAGCATTGAAAGAGAAACGGCCGCAATACAACGAGAGACACGATAAAGTGATTTTGCAGCATGATAGTGCTCGACCCCATGTTGCGAAAGTGGTCAAGACATACTTGGAAACGTTGAAATGGGAAGTCCTACCTCCGTATTCTCCAGACGTTACTCCCTCTGACTATCACTTGTTTCGATCAATGGCACACGGCCTGGCTGACCAGCACTTCCAGTCTTATGAAGAAGTAAAAAATTGGGTCGTGGATAGCCTCAAAAGATGACCAGTTTTTTCGACGCGGGATTCGTACGCTACCCGAAAGATGGGAGAAAGTAGTGGCCAGCGATGGACAATACTTTGAATCATAAATGTATAACCAGTTTTTTACAATAAAGCCTCGAATTTCGGAAAAAAACGGCGGAAGCAAAGTTGTACATCTAATATTTTTTTAAATTTTAGCTTGATATACAAGATTTAATTTAAATTTCAAGTATTTTAAAATTTAATATTTAATAATTATATATAGATATTTCTTTGCTACCTGCACAAAGAAATAATAAATTTCATATATTTTTTACGTATAAAATTCTGTACGTATATAATTTCGTGATATCGGGAGACACGGTAATATCTCGGCGCTAAACATGGCATGAGACACTGTACTTTCTTTACGCGAAATACATTTTACACGTTTTTACTATCCACTATTTTTATTGATTATCTTTCTGAAAGATGTTTGCGCATCCGGAAAATGAAATTTTTCGCGGGGAAAACATAAAGGCAACGATTCTGAGCGTTAAAGTGTCTCTCAGAAATATCCTACTCACTTGGTCTCACCGCGAATTTCGTTCCACGCTGTTCCATGCTCTCCGAGATATAAAAAGCTATCTAATCGAGGTTACGTCCTGAAAAGGTGAGAGGAGCGAGTATAGCACCTTTGTATTTTTCAGTATCTTTTTATGAATTTTGATTGATACCGTCATGAAGCAACGTAGAAAAATATTCATCATTGATTCAATTTTTTTAATAACATCTTTATTTTCATACAACAACTTGTAAGACGGAAAATTATTTGAATGTAGAAAGGGTTAAATAGACAAATAAGTCTCAGAAATGATATAAAATGTACCGTGCAAAGATTTCCATTTATAAGTTTAAATACTGTCGCAACTTTAAAAAAAGAAGCTTATACGTTCTCTTTTTTAATATTTAAATATTTTTCGCCAGAAGAACTGCATTATCTGCGAAAGACGATTATAATCATATTATTTCTTCGATATACTATGCAATATACAATTCGATATACAATTGCAATTGATCAAATGGCGAAAAGGATACCATACGGTTATGACAAATGTTCTCGGTTACGCTGTTCCACGCGTACACTCGAATAAAATTCGTGGAGGATCGATTTCTCTCTCGAAGAGCGCAATTAAATTCTAAATTTGATGTACAGTTCTACTTTGAGTGCCGCTGTCCTTTTAAAGATGACTCTTTAAATCAAATTTTCAACTTTGAATTAAAGTCATGGTCTCATTAGCCAAGTGATTCATTTTGCTTGATATGCAACCGCCATTCTGTCATTTTTCTGAGTACATTTATCTGAATTTCTTTCGCAACTTTATTGTGCTTCAAAGCTTGTGCTTTAAGCGACATTTTAACAGAAATGCAATACATTCTATTTATCTAATTGTAAATTCTGTTGGATTTGCTTTATTCGTGATGGCCGCAAATGGAATTGTTATTAATATTCATTTCAGCCAAAGAGGAAAATATATATAAATAATAATTATCACGAAAAAGAGTTTATTCTATAAATATTTACATCTGTGTGAAATTTTAAATTTCCCTGAAATTATAATAAAATACAAATATGACTGAGCGATTCGAATAATTTTATTTTATGATTCGAAAATATTATGCTGAAACAAAGTAGCTCGTAACATAAACTCGCCGTTTGGAAAGTGCTATTATTATCGACAGAAGAATTAAATGCGGGGATATCTATGCGAAATTTGCATCATTTTTACAAATTCTGTTATTATTAAAATCGTTATGAATTTTTTAAATTTGTGCATAATGGACAATAAAATAAATTTGCTTAGTTTATGGAATTACAGTTTACAAAAATGTTTTAATATCATTGATTGAAACAGATATCTATTTCGCATGCAATTAACACAATCGTTCAATGAAAATTATAAATGTTATAAGCGTAAAACAGAATACAAATGCAAAATTTGTACAATATAATTTCCATAAGAAAATAATAAAATTTATTAAATTAAAATTTTTATAGAATTTATAATTTTGAAACTTTGATTATGTTAAGTTCATTTTGTTGTTAAGAATGCTTAACGAACAATAATGTTTTCACATTTTTATGTTATTAACGTCACTTACTGTTTCGTAGAAAGTTAAGTTCTTGCGGAAAGCGCGAGAAATTTCTAGAATTTGTTAAAATGTAATCAAGAATCATCCTTAAGCTACGAGCAAACAAAACTGACTCGAGCTAGGCATCGCGTTACTTTTTGATGAAGCAGAGAGCTTTATATGCCAGTAAATTAATATTAGTATAATATCAAAAAGTCTCGAACAAATAAATAAACACTGCGAACAGTAATTACATCGTTTTGCATCTTGGAATTAAACAAGATTGTCATTAAAACTTTCGTATTAAAACGAACAAGATTTTCAAATGCACTTAAAGTAATCAGTGAAGGAATAGCCATGGCGAAGAATTGAAGATTTATGTTTTCAATTTCATTAAACATTTTTGTGCAAACAAACAATAATTTCACATATTTCGCAAGGAAATTACGTTTCTTGTAAATATACCCGATTATTCCCTTTAAAACTAAAATTTATTCTGTGATTCTTCATATCCGAAGATAAATCGCTAAAATTTACAGCTAAAAATTTTAACTTCCATTCTATTCGATTGAAAAATTTACCGTAAAAATTAAGATTTCAGGTTATCTTTGGTATATACGGACTTGTGAGAAAAAAGTTTTCGGCACTATAATTATATAATAAAGTAATTATAATTTCTAATTATAATTATTAAAAATATAATTTCTAATTATAATTATAATTTTGTAAAATTTTATAATTATAAAAGAAATTATATTTTCGTATAAATTAATTTACTTTGAATCAAAGCTCCTTTGAGATGAATCAATCAATAAATTAATGCCTTTGTCAGTCATGCACTGGATTTTGGTATGAAATAGTTTCTTTATTTAATCTTTTAGACATACGTTTTAATCCTTAATTCGGATTCTTTTCAACGTCACATTTAATTTTGCGAAATCATTGTGTTTCCTGATACACTGTACAATAATGAAGTAAATTAAAAAATTATACTTAACCTAGCGCATATAACAATTTACAATTACTTGGATGCGCAGAGCAAATACATTGATAATTAAATCAATGATAGATATATAATTGAATTTTCAAGTACATGAGTTTCGTTAAAGAATATGAAACTGATATATTAATTAATCGAATGATACCATTCATCTGACTAGTAAACAATATATTGGTATCATGGAAGAGAGAGAATAGGAGAACTTATATGGACGAAGTCATCAAAAAGCATGGTCTCGTCTGATCCACGTATGACATATCACAATTATCTCGTATACAACATTAGTATGGAATATTGGAATTCTGTTTTGTAATAAACTTCAGTTTATTAATATCTTTGTATGCTATACTTGTTACGTTAATGCCTTTTATAAAATTCTTAATTTTATCAGAAATGCCTACAATATAAGATATTGTAAAAAATAAACAGCATATTGTAATTATTACTACAAAAATATAAGTAAAAATATTAGTAATAATAATTAGTTATAATATTAGTAATAATAATTGTATTTATAATTTACGAACGATCGATTTTAGTGAAGTACTTAAAAATTTAGAACAAATCTGAAAATAATTTTGTTACTAAATAATTACGTAGATATCTCAAGCATGACGAGTAATGCTGCAAAAAGTTTTAACATTCTAGTAACTAGTTTGAATGTTCTACAATATTTTGATAATCCAATAAAATTATTTTTAGTGTGCCAAATTAAAATATAGATAGGGGAGATCAGGGGGGCTAATAGAGTCATTTTTCAGTTTCAAATTTTTACAGATGAAATTAAGAGACTTATCGAAAAAATGAATTCTACACGATTTACTACACCATTTATTACATACATTTGACTACCTAATAATATTTTAATAATAAGGGAATTGCTAACTAATATGAAAAAAAATGCATTTTTATAATGCATTTCATCTGATTCAACTAGTCTCGGCACCGAAATAAGATGACTAATGGTATGAGGTAATCTGAATGACACTATTAAAATAAAGATTAATAAGATCATTTATATTTATGTATATTTTAAGATATATCTTTGCTACATATTAACAAAACTTTTATAAAAATGTATTTTAAACAGAAATTTATTATAAAATAAAAAAAATATAAATATATTTGTACCTTGTTATTAGATAAATAACAATTTATCTATTCTAATCGTTATTCAAATTGCATTTATAATTAACATAATACGATAAGTTACATTTTATGCATTTAGAATGTGCTCACATGTTCACAAAATTATTTTTAATGTTTTCACATTATTATTATATTACTTCTATTACACTTAAAAGTAATTTTACAAAAGAAAGGAGAATATATGAACATATAAGGAAATATATATTTATATATGATTGTATATGTTTATGTATAACATATATAATTTACAATATTATATTATATATGTATGTTTGTATATGCATAAAAATTTTTTTATACACGCAGTTTAACTATTATTGCATATTTTTATTATTAAAATTTATTAAAACTACAAAAATTATTGCATTGTACTCGTACAGCGCATTAACATTGAATCAATATCTTAGAAATATTGATTTGCAATATTGCGAACATCGTGAAATGTAGATTCAATGTGGAAGAGATATTGCAGAAATGTTTAATATCCGTTGAATTGCAATGTCTGTGAGAAAAAATGTTTCCCACATAAATTAATTTAATTTTATTATTATTGATTAATATCACAGTATTATTGATTAACATCATATTTCAGAGAGAACACACAAAATTATAATTGAAAAAAAAATGTTTCCCTTTTATTTGGGAATTAATTTCCTTATTTTCCTAAGCGGTCATCCATTCAATCTTGTACGCTATCCAACGATGCTTAACTTCTGCAATTGTACGGAAACTGCAATTTCGATCCACGAATACTGAATGTTAGTGGATGTATAATTATGACATATAGATATATGGAAAGATCGAATCGACACCACGCATCGGACCTGTCAACACAAACAATACCATATATGCAAGCATTCTGCACACGCGATCGATTCTCGCGTAAACATATATCGTTTAGAAATGAATTCATTCAAAAGATAGAAAATTTAAATGATTTAAATTTTCTATTTATATTTTATTTTTGTTCATTTTTTACAAAATAAAATAGATTTCGATATATAATTTATTCAATGTTTTAACAACAACATTAACAATCAATATAAATTCAATAAAAAATCAATAAAAATTCAATTTATTCAATATTGTTTCAACGTTGCAGCAACAATCAATGTAGAAGAATATAAATACAACATTGATAAAACATTGATATTTCAGCATTCAACATTGCAACATCTTAGCAACATTCTTTTAACGTTCTGTGTGTTGTATGGAGTAAGTGCATTTAAAATAAAAAAGAATATTCTCTAAATTCTTTTGAGTGAAATGCAGCTACTTATGAAATAGAGTGAGATCGCCCTGGTAAAAAAAGTTGATAGAAATCGATTGAAAATGATAAATTTATATCAATTTGTATCATTTTCTATAAATTTATTGTAATTTTCTATTGTTAACCTCGCGATTGATCGGATATGAATCCTATTGTATTTTATTGGATTTTATAAGATTTGTACAAAATTCCTATATGTTCTGATTCAAATTAATAAATTTACGAATTTCATATTAAAGATATTAAATACATATTAAATAATTTCATATTAATGATAGGATTTCTCTATCAATGTTTTTGCTAGGACATAACGAATGACAGATTTCTTAATCTAATTTTAACGATTAATATTTCGATTCGCAAGGTAGAACAATGCTTCTTTTTGCTTTCAAATTCATTTCATACAAGAACACGTCGAATGACCCTAATTTTATCGAGATTGGACATGAAGGAACTAACCTAGCAAATAGGAATGAATTGAAATGAATTGAGTGCAATACAAACAATACACATTGTGAATACTATCACATTCAAAATTTTGTCAATTCAAAATTTTGAATAGGAAATGCAGTTTTTCAATCCAATTGAAGCTAATTGAATCCAATTGAATCCAATTAAATCCAAAAAAAGTATTTGCTATTTAAAATATGCATTTGGATAGAAAAAAAATTCAATCCATTTTAATCCATTCTCGTTTGTTGGATTGAGAGTAGATACTATCAGAGTCGTCATTAAATTAATTATATATATATAGAGTTCCGTGTTGGGGGGTTAGCCTACTAGCTCCTCATCCGTTCATTTTTTAAAAACATTAACAGTATACATAACAAAGATAAAAAATCTGTTGAAAAAATCTGTCTTTATTATTACTATGTTGTGGTTAGTCTATTGATCCCGATCTCTTCTACTTTCGCATAGAGTACTTATAATAAGAGTAGGTCTCCAACCAAAGTGTGAATGAGGCAAAACCGAAAACGCATCGAAATACAAGCGTATATGAAGTATAAAACTAAAATTATACATACAGGGTGGGCCATCTAGCGTTTGGAATTTCAACTACTGGTTATTTTGAGTTTGAAAGACGTAATAACATTTATGACGTATCAGAAATTTAGTTTTTTGTGTTTGACATTTACGAAATGGATTACTATATGCTTGAACAAAATTGGGAAATATTGAAAACTTACTTCCAAAGTGATGAGTCTTCAACCCAAACTGTAAGAAATTTACGTGAAAAATTTGATAGAAAAGAAATGCTTTCAACGCAGTTTGTGGATCAATTTATGAAGCGAATTCGGCAAACTGGATCTTTATTGGATAAAGTAACTCGTTCACGTGCTCGTCCAGTAAGATCAATCGAAAACATTGCTGCTGTTGCTCAGAGTGTGCTTGAACAACCATCAACATCAACTCGCCACCGTTTTCAAAACTTTCATGCACTTCTTTGAGAAGAATTTTGAATAAAGACCTCGATATGAAGCCGTACAAAGTTCAATTAGTGCAAGAATTGAAGCCGCATGACCATCTGATGCGTTTTCGGTTCGCCCAATGGGCTGAACAACGCTTGAAGATGAGCATTTTTACCGAAAAATCATCTTTTTTGACGAAGCTCATTTTCACCTCGGTGAACAAGCAGAATTGTCATATTTGGAGGTCAGAGAATCCGCACATGCATCGTCATGGAGAAGCCAATGCATCCACAACGAGTGACTGTTTGGTGTGGTTTTTGGTCCGACGGCATCATTGGGCCATTTTTCTTCGAAAATGAGCAAGGAGCTGCCGTCACTGTCAATGGCGAGCGCTACTGCGCCATGCTAAACGAATTCTTGCTTCCCAAATTTGAAGAGGAGGACACAGACGACATTTGGTTTCAACAGGACGGCGCATCTTGCCACATAGCCAACGCTACAATCAATCTTTTGCGCATTGTCTTTGAAAATCGCATAATCAGCCGAAATGTTGATGTTGCTGCAATTGGCCGCCTCACAGCTGCGATTTGACTCCGCTGGACTATTTTTTATGGGAAACCAAGGATGAGTGTTATGCTAACCAGCCAGAAACGATTCAAGAATTAAAACATGAAATCAAAGTTGCCATCGATGAAATACGCGCCCATACAGTGGAAAATGTACTGAAAAATTGGATTGATAGAATGGGGTATTGTGCAGCCAGCCGTGGAAGTTATCATTTGAATGAAATTGTATTTCATGTTTAATGACAATGTACTACCTTTCCAATAAAGCCATAAACTTTGGAAAATATTCATGCGTTTTTTTTTAGAGCCAAATTAAATTCCAAATTTTAAATGGCCCACCCTGTATAAAAATGGGTGCGTTCAATAGAACGCAAGCATTTTATAATTTTGCTGAAATAAGACCATTCCTCTAAATCTTAAAATATAATTTAATCAGTGCGAAGAAAACTTCCAACAATTGCAAAGTAAATATTCAACTGAACGCAGAGGGAGCCAATGATTTTATAATGAATAAATTAAAGAAAGATGACAACAGGAGTAAATAGAATGAAACAAATAGAATGAAGTGAAATTTGTTTAAAAATAAATAGTATGAAAATGAATGAGCTTAAAAATAAAGATTTGAGTATTAACTATCTTTTTAAAAGTATATTTAATTTTTTATTAAGTATATAAATACTTTATTATAGTATATATATATATAAAATTTGTCTATTTAAATCCAAAACATCAGTGACGATAGAATTGCATAATAATGTAATGCAAAGTAATTAATTAATATACAATTAAGTTTTCTCTCTATCTTCATTTTTGTCTTCTCTCTTTTTCATACATCATTGTTTTGAAGAAATCAGTCTGAATAAAATTAAATAACAGAATTATGTGCATATATATATATATAAATATATATATATATATATATAATAAACAAACACACACACACACACACACACACACACACACACACACACACACACATACACACACGCGCGCGCGCGCGCGCGCGCGCGCGCATGAATATAAAATCAATGATGAATCATAAAAAGAAAAATTAATAAAATAATTTATTTTGAATGTAAATTAATTATCGAGGTATTATATTTCACGGTAATATTATAATAGAAATCAAAATAGAAGTCCATTCAATACAATCTGTAATATTATTAAGAAAAGAGATATTAGCGCGTAAGATTTGTTATGCGTATGGAATTTTTATTTAACTAAGGGCTTCTTGCGTAATGACCTCAGCCCCGATAGCCATTTTGGTTCTTGCGGAGACCTGGCAAGAAGGGAGTAGTCCGAAACGAGTCATATTGGAAGACAGTTGTTTTGAGTTCTTGTAAAATACAACCTCATAATCTCCAAGTCTAAATCGTTGTTTTTTTGTATATCCTGATGACAGAAGATGCTTACAAAATCAAAAGTGGCATTCGTGGTTGGCAAAATCGCTGTGACATGACTGTTCGACAGGATCGAATAAGTTTGTTCGGGAAGGCGAGAAAATTTGACAAGCGAATTGATAAATCGAGAATCCGTTGCATACAAGGATAAATCCGAAGACGACAAGAATCAGGAATAAGATCCCAAGTCGAGGATATCGAGTACGATACGGTAGATGTAAGTAACATATACGTGCAAACCTGCGGAAATTGAGCGAGCGATCGGCTGCTTATTTGAATACAGAAGTGTGAATGCATAAGTGCATAAGTGCAGAAAGTCGCGAGAATCCGTCGACAGTGACAAAAGTTGCGGAAGCAAAAATATCTCACTTTCGCACTTCCACGAGGCACAATGATCGAGAATCGATAAAACAGTAAGGTGATAAGAGAATTATCGACACAGCACGATGGATTCCAAACATTAGTGGCGCTGAAAGAAAAGTTACGACAACTAAATCTGAATGTCAGCGGTAATAAGATCGAGTTAATTGCGAGATTAGATGAAGTAAATTCTACCCGCGGATACAAGACCTTAAGGAGGAGATGAGCAGTGCGGAAGAGGGAGCCATAAGAGGAACTAATCGATACGTCACGACGGATTTTCGGACGTTAGGCGAGAAGGCGTCTTTTTCTGGCACGCTTACTTTTTTTCGCTACTTTGTGGTAATTAGAGGAATATTTCACTGCGGAGTTTTTGCTCCATCTTTTATTCTCCTTTGTTCTGCCCCCCCGGGGAGAGTTTTTTTTAGCTCTCCTACTATTTAGCGTATGGGATAAGTAAAGTGTCGAAGCTTAATCTCCAAGACACGTGCCCGTCAGTTGGCAGGCATGTAGATTCCCCAGGATTCGAAGAAATCAGAGAGGATCTGATGAGATATTTGTTGCAAAAGACTTCTCGAGATACAGAAATGGAGTCATCTGATAGTGAAATTTCAAGTGGACATGGTTGACGCCTTGAAATGTGGTCACCCGACGACGGATGATGATTCACCGCCAACAGTCACTCGATTAAGCTGTCTCGCGACTCAAGGAAAGTTAGATCAAAGTTGAGTGATCCAGGTGCCTCCGTGAAGGGGGTTCAGAGTTATTGTGAATCCGAAAATTATGAATCACCCTACTATATAATGCACGAATAAGGATGTATCTAAAGGAGATAAAAATAGTTCTTACAACACAGATACAGTTAAAAGGCTCAAATATGATACTTTTAGCACAGCACCTTATGTTGCATTCCAGATCTGATAATATATCTAGCAAGAAAAAAATATCGCTGATTAAAATCTCCGGAACATTAAATAAATGCAACATTAAATTTAACCAGGTTGCCAAATACTCTCGTGACATGGAAGATGACATTCTTATCTAAATTTGTGGCTAATAATGCCTTGTCAAATGAACTTGAAAAAGCGGGAATCGTTGCCTTCATACCGAGATTAGCAGAAAAGTGGTGATTAAGGAGATTCCTGAAGATTTGATATGGACGAAGTAAAGAAAATCGAAGAAGAGAATTCTAACATAGTGATCTCTAATCTTTTTAGAGAAGGCGCAATAGATCTATTAGAGAATTTGAGGATTCAGAAGCAGTATGCTTGGAAATCAGAGGCGAGAGTTTACCAGACAAGATTATCATTTGGAAGGCGATGTCATCTGTCTCTCCATATGTGCAGTTAGTTAGGATATGCTTTAAATGTAGCCGTACTCACATAAGTAAAAAGTCTGAGGCTTACTTAAATTGTACTGGTAATCATCGCTCATCTCGAGAGGTTCCATGCAATTTAGAGAAGAAATGTGTAACTGTAGTGGCCCTCACAATACTACGAACCGTAACTGCCCAGTACTTAAAAAGCATATGGAAATTAATAAGGATTATATAGCTTTTGATAACTTTCCCTTTTTGGAAGTTAGATTATTCGTGAAGAAGAACATCAAATTCATTAAGAGTGGTTCCAGTTAAATCACTGAGAAACTTTCCACGTCTTTCGGATATGGATTTTACTGCCCACGAAACTTAAAGGAGCTACCTAAAGCTAGTTCCCCTTCGTAAATTGGTGCTGAGCTCAAATACGGAAGCGTCAAGAAGGTCCTGTCAGGTATTATTGAATGGATTTTAATGAATAAGGATGCGGAAGTCTTGTGAGCGTATTAAGAAAACCATAGATTTGCATAATGCGACACATTTGATTAAAGAAAGTAACTACAATGGCGCAGGTAAGTAATCGAATTAATTAATTTTAGTAATTTAAGGATTCTTTAGTGGAACGTTAAATTCGTCATCTCTAAATATACTAAACTATCTAAACACTGCGAAGATTTAAATTTAATTTTAATTTCAGAAACATGACTTTCTCCTAACAAAAGTTTTAAATTAAGAGGATTCGATGATGAGGGAGGACCTGACCGCGGAGGAAGTGTAATTGCGATTAGAAATAACATTAGAAGAGCACAAATTTCCGAGACATGTGGAAACTTGCGCGGTCGAGATCCCTGTGGGGGGCAAACCTCTCATTTTAATCTTGTGTCCGCCAAACGCCGGTTTTATTATGACTTGTAAATGGGAAAGATTTTTCTCACAATTTCAAGATAAGGTCCTTTTTGGTGAAGATTTTAACTTCAATAAACTTCGTTTGGGGCTTTTGTCAATACTTGCCGTACTGGTGATAGTCTGTAGTAGGCAATAGATGATAGCGATCATTGCTGAACGATGGCTCTCTCTCATTTTTTACTATGCATCTTATCATACCAATCCATAATTGATTTAACTGCGACCAATGTTTCGCTTGCATTAATATTGAATTAGTATGTTGGTCCTGATCCATGGAGCAGAGACCTGCCTATTATCATTGAGGCTTAAGGCAAGCCGGATAGCAGAATTGGGAATAGGAGAGTTTTACGTCTACACGCTAGGGACACAGACTGAGAACTTTTTCGTGACGTGATGGATGAGAAATTAAAACTTATTACAGACCTAGAATCTACGGAAACCATGTATTCGACATTCACTGCCATAGTTGGCGAGGCGATTTCATCAGCTACTTCATCCAGACATAGACTGAGAGACGAGAATATAAGGGGAAGTCAAGTGCTTCCCTCATGATGGATAAACATGACAGGTGGCTCCACCTTCGTAAGAAAGCTTTGGAGAAGTAGTTTAAGCAGATAGGTATGGGAGAAGACTTTATAAACTACAAAAAAAATGTGGCGAGATGAAAACTAGAAGTAGAATTATTAGAACTCGTAGAATTAAACAAGATAAATTTAGAAATTTTTGTGAAGGCTTCAGATCTGTCCTTTGTTTGGAAGACAGTCAAAAGATTTTAATCCAGATACAATCGAAGACTCCTAACGAATATTTTTTGGACAAAACGTGAGGATTCTTGAATAGATCAATGAATTTAGAGTAGGATGGATTTGTAATCTTTGTTTGAAGGTGAGAACTACAATGAGTTTCTAGATTTATCTCTGACGGAAGAAGAATTATTGTTCGTAATTAGAAATCTCAAGATCAAGTCTAGTTCGGGATTAGACGGTATCAATTATGTCATTATTAAGTTGTCTCCTATGAGTAGACATATATATTTCTTCACATTTCCAATTTCATTTTTGAGGATCTTTTTCGTCTGATTGGAGGAAGTATCTAATCACGTTTATACCCAAAGCAGATGGCTAAAAGTTTCGGTATCTCTCGATATCTCTCGTACCCTGTCTATACAAGGTAATGGAAAGAATTTTAATTAATAGATTAAATTGGTGACTGGAGAGTGAGAAGTTACCTGAATCACAGTTTGGTTTTCGTAGAGAGCTTTCATGAATAATTTAGCGATTCTCTATGCGGAAATTCTTAGAGGCTTTCAAACGGATACTCTAGTGGCAGCTGTTTTCCTTGATATCAAAGCAGCATATGATAATGTTTCAATTAATAGACTAGTTAACAGAGTGATGAATCTGGATATTCCTCCCATGTTCTGCCGCTTTATTTACAATTTGGTATTTGCGCATCAAGTAGATATGGAGAAATAAAAGAAGTTTTTTGGTTTTTCAAAGGGCTGTCATAGGGCAGTTACTGAGCCTATGTCATACGTTACGAAGGCAAGTCAATAAGTTCTTAGAAATTTTGTCAGAGAGCACTCGCAGTATCATGTCACATTACTTTTTGACAGCATCTCTCAGTTGATTATTGTCACATTTTGAGCGAAATTCATCGCGTGATTTCATTTCTATAGACGATTAAAACAAACAATCTTTGTATTTTTTGCAAAATGGAAAAAAACGAGTTTCGTACAGTGATCAAACATCTACATATGAAAGGTTTAACGTTGAAAGAAATCAAAGCCGAATTGGATAATATTCATAGCACATCTGCATCAGTGTTTGCGACTGTATGCAATTGGGTGAATGAATTTAAGCGTGGTCGTACATCCACATGTGCACCTCGTTCGGGACGTCCAATTGAGATTGCTACGCCAGAAATCGTCGATAAAAAATCCACGATGTTAACTGATTGACGAGAGAAAGTGCGCGAGCTTGTTAAGGCCACAGGCATATCACATGGCACAGTGATTTCAATTTTGCACGAACAATTGGGTATGAAAAAGGCAAAATGAGTTCCGCGTTTGCTCGCTGTGGATCACGATAAGCGCGACCGTATAACGATTTCAAAATAATGTTTGAAGATGTTTCAACGTAATCCAGATGAATTTCTGCGTCGCTTCATTACTGTGGACGAAATATGGATCCATTACTTCATACCCGAGATGAAGGAACAATCAAAACAATGGATTTCACTGGACCAGCTCCGAAGAAAGCGAAGATCATAAAATCGGCCTGAAAGATGATAACACACAGTTTTTTTGGGATGCACGCGGTATAATTCATCGATTACCTTCCATCAAAGCAAACGATCAATGGCGATTACTACACAGTCTTATTGGACCGTTTCAACAATATTTTAAAGAAAAAACGTCCCCATTTGGCAAAGAAGAAAGTGCTCTTCCCGTCATCAAGACAATGCACGGGTTTACACGTGCCCGGCACCGTATTTGGTCGATGGCCAAATTCAACGAATTCCTACAAATTGCTTCAGAATATTCGCCAGATTTAGCCCCTTGCGACTATTTTCTGTTTCCAAACCTAAAGAAAGTGGTTCGGAGGAAAGAGATTCACTACCAGAAAGCAGCTCATCGCCGAAACAGAGGCTTATTTTGAAGGGTTGGACAAATTATATTATTCAAACGACTTGAAAAATCGTTGGATAAAGTGTATCGAGCTGAAAGGAGATTATGTTGAAAAATAAAAATGAATCGATAAAGAAAAATGTGTTTTTCTAAAAACTTATTGACTTGCCCTCGTATTTACGTCTCCGAATTGGAGAAGATCAACTCCTAAGAGTGCAAGATAATTCAGTATGCAGACGATGTGTGCATATTTTCTGCTATGGACTCGGTCGAGGAATCTTTGAATAGAATCGAAAGTGTAGCTGACATTTCTGCTGCGTTAGATAACCTTGATCTTGTCAGCAGAGAAGACTAAGTTATATGTATTTAGCAAGAGTAATAAAGCTCTTAAAGCTCAAGTCAGGCATGATAACATAGTTAAGTATAATAAAAGATCTTTTTCGATTTGGATTCAGAGAGAAGTAATTGCAAATTCTGATAAAATAAAGGAATGAATTTACAATCTAATTTAATGATCTATTCACGTTAATTATATCAAAAGTCATTGTATTTGTCCATTACGAATTATAAAGTGCATCGGGCATCTTTGGTGAGGCTCCGATCCAAGGTTACTAAATTAATTTAACACGTCTTAATTAAATTTAGGCTAGAATATGGGGGTTTCATCTTTCGAATAAGCTTTTACTTTAGCTTAAAAGAATTCAGTACCGAGCTCTTAGATCGATCATGGGTTATAGACAGAGTACTCCGATTAATGTTATTCTGTATGAGGTGAAGGAGTCTCCCCTGCTTGTTAGATTCCGAGATACTTAGAGAGAAATTTCCTGTCTAGACTAGCAACAACTCTAGCAGTTACTTCTTTGAATTCTTGGAAAAGCTTAGAGAATTGGCAGAAACTCCCACGCAATGCGATTGCGTTAGTCGAGTTCCGATTATGTAGCTCAGAAGGACGTAGATGCTAAAAAGCATTACCTTCCTAACCATGATGATCCGTTGTGCTTTTCAAAATCATTTGATGGTTTGCTTTTTCATCCAGAGATTAACCTTGAAGATGATAAATTTTTTGGTAGGCGTACATAAATGGTGCTGATGTCACTTTTTTAGGATTATTCAACGAGGAGATTAGTTCATCCATATGTCTTTTGATGGATGTCATGTGTAGAAAACTTGCAATATGCTAGTTTTGCAGTGGTATCTATATCTCCGAAGGATATAGATGTGCGAGTTTTGTCTCTTCATATTCGAAGCAATGGTGATTCTCACGGCTCTGGAACTAGGATATAACTATGGATAGTCCAAGTTAATTATTTTCTCGGACTCTAAATCGATTCTTAATGCAGTGAACGCACAGTTTGATCACCGGGATAAATCTCATTCTCTTTATTAGGGATAGCATCCTTCGTTTGATGCAGGGGAATTGAAGTCAAGCTCATATGGATTCCTAACCATATAGGGATTTCATCGAACAAGCGGATAGACTGGCTAGGAGGCTATTATCTCTGACAGAAATACCCAACTGAGAATCCCAGTTTCTGAATTCTCAAATCTATGGAACCGACAGATATACAGTGAATTGTTTGGGTGGGCTAGCGATGAGTCGCTTATTCGCGGTGCAGGATAATGTAATAACTATTTGATGTTGACATGTTTGGAGTCCAACAACATGTTTGGTTCAGGAAATTTAAAATAAAGAAAATGGGTGTTTTCCAACAACGTACATAGGTAACACAGTGTAACACTGTGTCTTACACAAAGTGTTCCAACTATGACACAATGTTACATTGCTCGATATAGTAAAAAGCTAAGAACGAGCGTGTAAAATATGTCAATGTTACCAACTTTTCAAAAAATTATTTGATAGTCGTACTTATTTTGCAATAAAACCTTCAAAAATAGTCAATTCTGAAAAAATTATAATTTAAATCTAAATAAAAATCATAAATCTATTATTGACACGCTAAATATAATTATAAGAATAGAATGGAAGACTGCAATGCATTCTGATGTTACACTATGAAATTAAACTGCGTTCAACAAATACTTTACACAGTGGAACACAATGTAATGTCTTTGTGTCCTAGCTGGAAAATAGCCAAGGACAATCGCGACTATTAATAGAATTAGGTCGGGCCACACATCCTTAAGGAAAAGTTTCTTCCGCTTCGGCATATGGATTCTTCATTGTGTGTTAGATGCGACGTATGAAATTTCAAATCATGTCTTTTGCGAATGTAGTGCTTACGGAACAGAGACAGGTATTGCAAAATGCCTTGGTCAGGACGAGAGGTCTCCTCCCTTACCCTATCGAATATCTCATGGCTACAATTAATGAAGATACAATTTATATTTAATAATAAATACGTTTATCTGCTCTATTGATAAGATCTTATTTAATGTTCTAATTTTCGTTCTTTTATTTATGTTAATTTGATTTAATTTAAATCAACGCAGCGACATGTAATTGTTATTTTATTTTATGTTACCTTAATTTAAGTTATTATAGTTTATGTTATTACATATTTAACTATTAAGAAAAGATATTTCTCATAATTGTCTGCTGTTTTAGATTAGTTTTTATGGATCTGTTCAATAGTTATCAATCTAGCTTATTTATATGTTTTTGCGCGATATTATTTATATGTTTTTGCGCGATTCGATGAAGAGTAAAATTTTATTTTATGATCTTTAATTATAAGCTAAATAATCTAATATATGAGCGCATAATCTGTGATTATGAGGGGAATCTTACATTCTCCTCAGCAATGGAAATGTATCTTAAGCACGTACTAGTAATATTAGTCTTGTATGTAGTTCCTACCTGATAAGTTCGTTCTTAATGGCTGTATCCCTTCTTATATTGTTATAATAAAAAAAAAGTCACGAAAAAACATTATTCCTTGTTCGTCTTCCAAGAAACTTCGCAGGATGTATCTGCGAGTTTGTTGCAGAAAGAACATGAACTCGATAAGCAAGAGAGAGAATTATTACGATTCGAGGTCGAACTTACGAGAGAATGAACAGTTGCGTTCGAATATGGAATCGACTTTCGCCGCTGCGTAATGCTAATACGAGGATGGCAAAACACAAGGTTAACTTAATCAATCTAAAAAAAATGTCATTTGACGGAAAGAAGACTTCATCAGTGTTGAAAGGAACAATTATTGATATGTGCTACGAGCACATATCAGTTGGATGACTAAATTTTTGCTAGGAGCGAAGTTAATTGGAAACACTGAGGAGTGGTTTCACTCGATGCCTACGTATATTTCTTTGTCTTTCTGAATTACTAAGACGCATAGACGGACAACGAGAAACTGACGCTAAGAAGACAGTTTGAAAACAAAATGTGGCAGTACGATGAGACATTTGCGGAATATTGTCACAAAAAATTATTCTAGCCAACAAGGTTCTCATAGACGAAGAGATAGTCAACTACGTGATTGACGGCATTCCGATCAAATCAATCATAAAAGCAAATTTTTTCTAACCTCACATAACATCGAATTATCAGACGGAATCCAATCTTATCGTCGTCCAAATTTTTCTTCTTTCTTGGTCTTGTAGAAAATGACACATTTTATAACCTTTTTTGACAAAGTTTGTGCAATAATCTGCTACATACTCAGGCGTTGTAGTTCTAATGTGTCAAAACACAAATAGGTTAAATTATAATGATTATATAAGAAAGTCATATTTTTATTTCATTAAAAGAATATATAATTCTACTGCAATCCGCTCGCCATTCACCACTTTTTTTTCTTATTGAACTCGCTAAATAAAATGATATGATAATAATAAACGAACCACTCACTCCTGACAGTACACAAAACTCGCTGGTAACAGTGTAAATGACTATGTAAATGGTACACTGATAGTACACATATGCTTTTGCCTCAATTTAGCGGATCATTACCCTATTATCCGTACTTATTATTGATACTCTACTTTTATACAACTGTTCTCTTTCCGTGTATATATAATTATATATGGAATTATAATCATATATGGAATGTCCTAAACTTTTTGGCACGTCATGTTTGTAGGCAGATAGAGCGGACTGAATCAAAAAGTACTACTCTACCATTTTGCAATTTCCGTAATCTTTTTTTAATTACTCAATGAGTAAAAATCGATATAAAGCAATTTTAAGTTATCTTTAAGAGTTTTTTAAGAAACATATTTAAGATATTTCACAAAGAATTCTAAAAGATATCTTAAAGTTATTTTATGCGTCAATTTTACTCGCATATTCAACAATTTTTAAGAAATTAATATTTTAACTATTGTGAAAATTATAAAATTTTTTGACTTACAATTAATTTAATCAGGGCTACCTGCTCACAAGCAGTATGTCAAAAAGTTTGAGATATCCTGTGTATTATAAATATAATTATTATTAACATTATAATAATAACATATATTTATAATAATAACAAAAAGAGTTCCATAATATTTTATGCAATTACAGTCATAAATATCAAATGTAACTTTTCTCAGTATTAAATAGGAACAAGAATGTATTTCATATATAAATAATATTTTTGCGCGATGAATGTCTTATTTAGTAAATCGATTTAACTGCTATGTCTTCTTTTATATTATTGATATATTTTCTTTGCACTATTTTCTTTGCTATCTATTTATTATATATAATAGAAGATTCGATAATCTTTCATTACCTCGCTACTTTGCCATCGGTATATGTGACGTCGATCCGTCTTTACGAGAAATCTGTCTTTCCGTTCCAGAGCGGCACGACCAATCCAACAGTTAAACTATTTTGCATCGACCTCGACATGGTGGTGCAAGGTAACGTGACTTTGGTGGAGATCGAACATCCGCCAGAACTGTCTACCTCCGAAAGAATTCTGTCAGCGGTGGACTTTCCCACGGACAGTCTCGTGTACGCAACTTGGATGAACCGGGTGCAGAATAGGGCGTATTTCCAACTTTGCGATGTCGACAGTCTGGTGCCAAATTGCACGACAGTAGGTATTTCTTCATTTTCACGCGAGAAAGACAATCTTCCAGTTCTGAACAGAACTAGGAGGAGAAGAAGAGGGAGAGAGAGAAGAGACTCGTTTAATAGTACTCTTTATGGAGATTCCACTTTCTCTCTTTCTTTGTATTCTTCATTCTCTTTCTTCGAGTTTCCGCGAATCTTAATTTAGACAAGCGTTCTTCCTTTAGTTAGGCAATAGTATTTTAATTAGTGCGCGCTTGCCTGCGGCTCAGCTAATTCGCACTTTCGCGCAAGTCTTTCACGACTGTTTCTCTGGGGAAACTTGGACGTTACAAATTTCCAAGTATCGGTAAAGATTTCGTATTACAAAATTCTGTGATAAATGTAATTTCGCGTTAGAAGTGTGAAATTAACTTTATATTGCGAGAAATAATTCTTTTGCGAAATATTTTTTTTACTTTGAACATGCGAATTAGCTGTTGCGTTAAAATATGGAAAAAACTTCTTATAAGAAATTGTAATTATGAAGTATGACTAATCGTGTATTTTTTGTGTTGTTAAAGGGGAAAAGCAAATAGTTTCCTTTTTCATGGATCGCTTTATTAATACGCTTTATTTTAACTCGTATATTTTCGCGAAAAATACAATGTCGATTCAATCCTTAAACGTCACAATGTGGAAATAACACACTGCAGTATGATATTCAATTCAATTGCACTTATAATATTCATAAAAATATATTGTAAAATTTTTTCTCAATCAAAATGTTAAACTTAAGAGACATATACAAGAAATATATGTATCTTTACCATAAAAAAATTAAAAGCAATGGAAAAAAAAGCGTTAAAAAGAAAATTAGATATTCTATATGGAAAAAAATTAAGAAATAATTTTTCAAGAATATACAGATGTGTATGTGTGTGTGTGTGTGTGTGTGTGTGTGTGTGTGTGTGTGTGT
>NW_012130104.1:434406-488673 GCF_000143395.1 Atta cephalotes | reverse complement strand
GTGTGTGTGATATCATCACATCGAACGCAATGGCAAGAAAATCTTTACATCTTTTATGCACGATGATATATCTTAAATAAATTGACAGAACGCAATTTGCTAACCAGGATTGTTTGATTGCTCTTAGGCACTTTCATATAGCGAGACAAATGGCTGGGTAGAGCAATTTGAAGCGCCTACATTCAGCGAGGATGGTATGTCGTTTCTTCTGATATTACCGCAGATACAGAAGAATGGTAGCAATTGGCGACACATTGTGCTTGTTACGAATGCAACCAGCGGCAGGCCGATCACTACTGCCCTCACCTCCGGCTATTTCGTCGTGACGGAGATAGTATCCTGGGATAGGGAGAACTCATATCTGTAAGTATGAACAATTTATTCTAGAAATCCATGCCCCGCTAATAAGCAATATTCCTAAATATCTTAATATTTGGGAGCTTGATTTTTGCGACAATCTAATGAGCCGTTATTTCGCAGTCTTTGTCAAGTTTTAAAGTCTATATTAATATGAGTCTCTATTTTTCGACACGTTATTTTCATAACAATTAAATAGATAACTATAGCGTGACAAGTTTAAATTATATTTTATCGTACCTTGACGAGTTATGTTGATTTTAATTTTGCTGGTATTAATGTAAATTTTTAGATTAAAAATAAAGTATGTTTTTCTGAGTACGAGGAAATAATGTAGAAAATGAGAATTTTGAATTGAATAAAGATGCGTTAGTATAAAGTTAAGGAAATACATATCTGAATAAACGATATAATTATTCAAAGCTTGTATAAAAAAAGTTCTTTCAAGACGATCAGCTCAATTAATTAAAACTTCTGTGCCGATAATCTACTATTAACGATTGACGATTACATTTTCACTTCTTCTTTCCGGAAAACTTTCCGATGATTTCAGCCTTTTTTTGAAACAAATTAGGACTACGAAATTTTGATCGATTTGCTGCCGATGTACAACTTAACGGAACGAAGATAATTAAATCAGTCAATAATATATAATTAATACATATAGTTTATATATTATCTAAAATTCTAATTACGAAATAACTACGTATTACAAATAAAACTTGTCAAAAAATTAAATATATAGCATTAATTTCTTATATAAAGTATTAAAAAATTAAACTATAATGATTTATCAATTTAAAATTGATAAACTTAGTTAATCAAAAATTAATTCAATTACAGAAATCATAAATCATCTATGATATATTAAAAAATACATCACAATGATACTTATTATAAAATATTTTTACACAAGAATTATCTCAAGAATGTATTTTATTTTTGTTGTTATCTATTATTATGTTTTATTTACATTTCTATCTATGTTATTTTACATATGAATCTTTGCAAAACAAATGTATATATATATATATATTTATTCAATTTATCTTGAAAATGTGTGTATTTGTAATTCTGAATTTTTGCCAGTTTATCTAAAAAGAGGATAAGCTTTTTATTTTATATATTTCCGCTTCTCGAGTAAGCTGTAATTGAGTGAACTGTCGCGTATGCGCATATGCACTTTGTCCGGAGTACGAATTCTCGAATACAAGTTACTCGCTCTCTTCCCGGTGTTCATCCCGGCCGATGACGTTCGAAAAGATAGCGAGTGAAATGATTCGGAAATAATTTGCAAAGTGAAAGCAGAACTCTGCGACGAAGTGCGGAAGTTGCGTGATGTCGTCGTGGCTTTAGGAGAGAGAGAGAGAGAGAGGGAGGGGGATAGGGAGCGAGAGGATGAGTAAGTCTTCTCGAAGGGTTGACCTCGCCTCACAAGAAATGGCTGACTTAATTGCGCGTTCATAAATTAAACGATATCTCCGTTGAGGGAACGAAACGACTCGTTATCGTCGCACGAATTCGCTTTTTCCGCGTCTGGAAATCCGCGTCAGTCGATTAACGCTCGATAGAAATGGTCGACGGAAATCGAATTACCGTTCGCATCTTGCGATTCAGATACGTTGTTGCATTGGATGATTTCCTGCCGCGCGTTTCCTCAGGGCGCTGAAAAGACCATCGGAAGACGTTCCATTTTTCTCGAAAAAAAATTGCTTTGATCGGGCGTTAATGATGTCTGAAGTTTCGTTGCGTCATTGAGCCAAGAAGTGACTGAAACTCGCGATAGTAATTTGCGATTGAAGGGAACAGAATGTGAACGAGCTTCCCAGTTGCTTTAAAGTGTATAAACGATGTGAAAAGTTTTAATCCGATAATATTTTAGTCGAAACAGTTTAAGTTTTTCCTTTTTTCAACTATCATGCTAAAAATTATTTAAATTATAATTATATATAAATAATTTATATAGATATAATTATTTCTATATATAATTATAATTTTAATAATTTTTGATAAACTTAATTTTGCTTATTCATAAATTTTTTAAACGCAATGTTTACAATAAAAAATGTATATACTAAATAAAAAAAATTATATATTCTTTTAAAATTTATATGAAGTGATTTATATAAAATCAGTAAAAAATCAATTATATAAAGAAAATGCGATTAATCAAACAGAGATAATGATTTGAATCTCTGAGAGACGTCCCAGAAAAAATTTTGTTGAAATGTTGAAACATCCATTGCAGAGTAGCCTCGATAAATGATAAGAGATACGCTTGCTTCCAGTTTCCGCCATTAAGCGTCCACAGTCCACACACTCAATGAATTTAGCGAAGTCATTCCATTGCACATTGTCCGTACTCGCATATACAAGAAGTCGGATCTCAACGCGGACTGCATCCAGAATAACGTGCATGAATTAATCATTAGGACGGTGTAAACAGAGTACGGAATTCAGGAGTTATTCAGTGGAGTAGCGTTTGCGGACATAACGGCGTAATCAATGCGCGGAATCCGCAATACGATCGCACTCTCACATGTGTCGGAATGTATCAATATAGTATGCATGCAGCGTGTCATCGCATTAGTATCTTGAGGCGTGATCAATGCCATGTCCCGTAAATATTCCAATCAATTAAAACCGAGTTTCGATAGGAGCAAAATATTTGGGTCCATAGTTCGCAGAAGATTTTAGGAATTTAGCTAAATTGCGACTATTCATACACAAGGAAAGCGTAAAACCGTCTATAGAATATTTTATGTTCTGAGAATGTTTTCAGAATGTCCTTTTGATAAAATATATAATGTGCAGATATGTCTAATCTTCGCGATTGAAATTTGCAAAAAAACAGAGATTTAATTAAGTTGCGATCTGTACAACAAATCTTCAAGGTACGTCCTAAAAACATCCAGAGAATGTTTCACGTTTTTTAGGATAAAAGATCTGTCAAATAAAAGGTCCGTTTTTTATTCCTATATTAAATTGCATTAGAACTTTCTTTCTCGCTTTCACCAAATATCAATTATATATCTATGTCATTTTAAGTTCCACACTATCAGCCACAAAAAACAGACCTAATATGCTGTGTAGGTAGGGTCTGTACGATTGCGGACTCTCAAGTTGATCGGCCAAATGTAAATTTTTGTTAACTAGACGCAAACTGTAGTTAATTCAATGAATTCAGTTTCAACTAAAAATCTCGTTTGCGCAGTTAATTTCTGTGCATAACTACGGTTGATCGACCGAACTGACGTCTCTCCGCAGCATCCGGGAGGAATGTGCAAGAGATCTTTGTGCGGTTCGTTACCGACGGGTTAAGTAATTACAGCAACATGCGTTAATCGCTAGAGACGCCAACGAGACTTGAATTATAAGATATTAAGCGCGTTTATCGCGCTGGGATCACCGTCGCGTACTGCATTCCCGAATGAGGGATGCGCTCGAATTAACTTGCAGCATCTACCATCCTGCGTGAACAGATCGCATGGACAGACCGCAACCGGGCCGCAACAAGGCCGGAAAATGTTTGTGAGCTGCTTCTGAAAAAACTCCGCTGGTTAAATAGTGGGGCCAAATGGAACTGTCACTGCATTCTGGAGATAAATACCAGAGAGCGGTTATGCCCATTCTATTATATTAATTGCCCTTATTATTCTACTTATCACGTTGCATACTCGTTAACCCTGAATTCTGACGATGTATCTCGCAGGATATCTGTATCTCGTCTCTTTCGCGAATCTTCTTTTTCAATTTTTGCAAACACTGCATAAATCAGTTTTTAACAAATAAATAAAGAAGGGCCAAATATAATTGAGACTTATAGATTATTTTGTGGTGCCTGATAATAGTTATGTATAAATGTTTAAATACATCTTTCAGTTATATAAACTTCGCGATTCTTACTGTCGGACTTGAAATGCAATTATAAACTAAAGCTGAAATAATAACATCATAGATTACATCGATCATTAATTTAACTCTCAATTATTGTAATGAACCCATTTGAACCCGACACAAAAATTTTTGTACAATCTGTATAATTGATACTATGAGTCTTTAAATCAGGCCTGTTCAATTTTAGTTTCGAAGCCAAAAAAACAAAGCCATCGACGAAAAAAATTCAATGTGAATAAGATTTCGGGGACTGTATAATATTGATAAGAGTATTGGTCAGATGTGTATCAGCAGTTCCCAAAATCGTACTCATATTGATTTCTTTTGCATCGATGGCTTTGCGTTTTACTTCCGAAGCTAAAATTGAACAAACCTGCTTTAAATTATAAATAAAAAAACTTTGAATTTTCCTCTATCGTAAGGCGGAGGTTTATTTGTATTCTGTACTTCAAACATGATTTTTTAAAATTTAAATATAGTTTTCATAATTCTAATTGAGATTTAATAATAATGTTAACAAACATCAATTTTTAATAATAAAAACATAACAAAACAGACGAAAAATCTGAAACTTCTATTATATTGATGTACATTTGCTTCCGCCGTTTTTTTTCCGAAATTCGAGGCTTTATTGTAAAAAACTGGTTATATATTTATGATTCAAAGTATTGTCCATCGCTGGCCACTACTTTCTCCCATCTTTCGGCTAGCGTACGAATCCCGCGTCGAAAAAACTGATCATCTTTTGAGGCTATCCACGAATTGATCCAATTTTTTACTTCTTCATAAGACCGGAAGTGCTGGTCAGCCAGGCCGTGTGCCATTGATCGAAACAAGTGATAGTCAGAGGGAGCAACGTTTGGAGAATACGGCGGGTGGGGTAGGACTTCCCATTTCAACGTTTCCAAGTATGTCTTGACCATTTTCGCAACATGGGGTCAAGCATTGTCATGCTGCAAAATCACTTTATCATGTCTCTCGTTGTATTGCGGCCGTTTGTCTTTCAATGCTCGGCTCAAACGCATCAATTGCGTTCGATACCGATCGCCTGTGATTGTTTCAGTCGGTTTTAATAGTTCATAATACACTACGCCGAGCTGGTCCCACCAAATACAGAGCATGATCTTGGATGTCAAAATCACGTTCTTGAAGCCACGACACGTTCTTTCACTAGCGGCCTCACCGTAAGTATTTGAGAGCATTCGATGAGCCTCAGCCGCAGATTTCTTCATATTGAAGCAAAAAATTAAAACCTCCCGCAAATGACGAGAATTTAGCTCGTAAACTGACATTTTCAATCGAGAATAATTTTATGATGCAGACACAAATCGACTAATGTTTCTATGGGATTATGTTGACAGATGCCCAAGTTTATTGTATGACGTCTATGATCTATTTATTTCGACCACCACTTACCGCTAAAGCCATCTATAGGAAAACGGCGGAGGCAAAGTTGTATACCTAATATTTGTTCTATTATATTTGTGAATTTGATCATATTCTTTCGTAAGATCTATGTTGTGATACGCGCTTGAGGAGATCCTAAAGATGATTAGTCATATTGAAAATAGCACTTACACACAGACGATTTACGATTGACATCACTACATTAATTTCTCACTCGCGTATGTACGTTACATATACACATAAATTATAAAAAATAAATTTTAATTAGACGTCTAATTGTAAGGACAACTTTAAAAACATCACACTGTTTCTTCAAACAACTAGTCTGTGGACTATTATTTTGTAAGTATTGATTGCTTTTATATGAGCAAATGTTCTCAAAACGTGACAGCTCTAGAGCGCCATATTGGACTAAGAAATGTAAAGATCTCAATTTCGAAATTTTTTGGGTTCTCAGCATAGACTCCACCTCACAGACATGTATTAATGCATATATTTTAATCCTGGGAAAGGATTTTCAAATGAGTAAGAGAAGAAAAAGTTTTTGTTATACAAAAAGCATATGGTTTATTCGGTAATACAGATGACTTTAGAATCTCTTTAAAGGGATGCCGGAATGGCCAAATTGTCCGGCATCAGGACTTTGCAGATCGATATAAATCTCCGAATTTATTGAACGAAATAAAAAATTCTTTT
The DNA here is from genome assembly GCF_000143395.1 of Atta cephalotes. Lineage (NCBI taxonomy): Eukaryota > Metazoa > Arthropoda > Insecta > Hymenoptera > Formicidae > Atta > Atta cephalotes. Next base: position 482,316 of record NW_012130104.1, on the reverse strand, counting down.
ACAGGATTAAAATAGATTGCATTGCAACAAAATTTGGTAATGCTGCAAGACTTTATACTAAAATTTAAAAAATTTAAAAAAGTTAAAAATTTACATTTTTTCAACTCGTAAAACTGTTACCTGATGTTTTCTTCTAAAACAAAAGCTTTTATATCTCGTGTGGACCGATAGTGCAGCATATAAGCGTATTACAAACATTACTGAATTTATGTATCTAAGGTCGGTATTCATAGTCTGTTCTTATTTCAAGACCGTTGTAAGTAATGTTTTAAGACGCTAATACGACCCTCTGATTAATACGTTCTAAGACTGTTTTTAAGACGATCTTGAATATAAGAATTGAATATGAATATTGCCCTAAGCTTAACTGTCCCTAAGATTAAAAGGTTCAAAAGAACGATTTACATTGATCTGCGTGTAATGACGTGTACACGACATGTATACGAGCGAAAATTCGGAATGCTAAATAAAGCAATAATTGTGTCTATACTGTTAAGAAAGAAGTTTGTCTTCCGTTATATATAATGAAAGCAAATTTCAAGCAGGTATTAAAAATATTTAATGTTGTCAATGAAAATGAAGTTATAAGTAACTTAAATTTAACGTTTACTTGCATTAAATTTCATGCAAATCTACAAAAATTTTAATTAAAAAATGTATTAAATTTTATAAAATTTTATGAAAAGTACATCAAATGTTTCATGTACACAAATACACTTTTCAGTTGTAGATACATTAAATTTAATTTAGTGTCATAAAATTGAATTTAATTTATATAACTAAAAGTACATAAAATTTCATGACATTTTTAACAGTGTAGCAATAGATGTTTGATTTTACAAGAGATGGCATTGCAATATGTATTTGATAAGGACAGATGAATGTGTTTGAATGAGACATAACGATATAAATTATGTATAAGAAATGAATAAAAGATGATTATTATGGAATTAAAAAAAGTCTGTACTATCGACTTCGATCAAATTCAGTTGTTGCTCCAGCATCCCTTTAAAATATTTCTCCGGCTACAATTGAGCTAGAAAGTTAATTGCGTGCAATCTACGAATATACCTCTCTGCGCTCTCTGAAGAGAGAAATTTTTTAAGACGTGTGTACACACACACACACACACACACACACACACACACACACACACACACACACACACACACACACACGCACGCACGCACGCACGCACGCACGCACGCACGCACGCACGCACGCACGCACGCACGCACGCACGCACGCACGCACGCACGCACACACACACACACGCACGCACGCACATACACACACACACACACACACACACGTCATATCACGAACACTAGTCTGCACTGAAGACAGTTGAAATATGGCAACAGCACATTCTTGTTTCGTCGCTCGGCATGTGATAAGGAGAATTCCATCAAATTAGCAATTTAAATTATTCAAATTTAGAGACGGCACCGTTCGGCCTTCACATTTTTTTTTATAAGATTCCTATAATATTTCTACATTACATATTTATTTTTTAAAGAAATCTGTAGAAGATTTTCGCTACAAAGTATTAAAACGTTACTTCGACAAGACTTGATATATGAATTTTCGTGTTAGAAGCTGAAACTTTGAAGGTGAATATCTTTATTTCGGCACTGCTAGAGTCTTTGAAATTTTAATCATATATAAATAAAATTATTTTAATATCTAAATTAAAAAAAGAAAGAAAAATTTCTCGGAGAAACTTAATATGCATTCCGTATTGATTGATTGCGCGCTCATTTGGGTGAAGATATTTTGTTTGGAGAATTGAATCTTTCTGGATAAATATATAGAAAAAGGGCATCACCTCTAATATCCTTGATTTTGACATATACTGTCAAAGTCATTACCCTGAGTTATCTCCAATAGGTTTTAGGCGTCGATCACTATTTGTTAAAAAGTTATTAACAAAAAAGTTGGAAAAAGGACGTCTCCTTTCTATTATATGGAACAGAAATTCTTTGCTAAAATATATTTTACGATTTTCTACGTGAAACAAGATTCATCCCTCCTGCCAAGGAGTGCCAATTTTTCATGCAAAGCGATTTCCACCCCAGTTCCCCGCTGTTTCACGGGCCCATGACTTCCACGTGAAGCGACTTTTTCTCCACTTTTCCTCCCTCCCTTTGCCAAGGGTCGCACGACTTTCCACGCGAAGCGAATTTCATCCCATCTCGTCAAGTTGCTTAGCGTGAAAAATCGAATGCCTCTTAGCAGAGGGGGGAAGGGGATGGGTTGAAAGTCGTTTCATGGGGAAGTGTGCGCCTCTGAAGCAGGGAGAGATGGAACTCCCTTCGCATATAAAATCATTACGTAAACAAGGAATGGAATATTTTTAAAATTTTTAATATTAGACAGGTTTCCTCTGATTTGATCATTTAAAATGTCTCCATTGATTTTAAAGATATGAGAAAATATCAAAGCAGAAAATTGTTCGATTCGAAGAAGCATATATTATGACTAACAAATTTTTCTCAAGATCATTTTTCGAGATTTTAAGACCATCTCCACTTTTTTAAATGTAATTGTATGATTTTTTTTTACACAATATGATTCCTCTAATTATTTTATATAAATATAAAGATTCTATATAAATATTTAAGTGATGATATAAAAAAAATAGTTTACGAGACATTATACTTTATTCTGACACATATTGACATAAAATATTAAATAACTCGAAAACTATTAAGGGAATGCTGGAGCGACGGCTAAACTTCGAGGTCGATAGTACAGATTATCTTTTTTAAATTTCAAGTTCAATAATAGTGACATCTTTAATTCATTTCTTATATTTTCTTATATTTATTATATATCATTGTGTCTCAAATGTATTCATCTGTCCTTATCTAATACATAACAATCTCTTGGAAGATCGAACACTTACTGCTGAGACACAATTATTATTCTGAGTCACAATTACTATTCTGAGTCACAATTACTATTCTGAGTCTTCGCTCATACACCATTGTTCGTATATACACCATTTGCAGATCGATATAAATCTTTTCGTTTTTAATCTTAGTTTCATGAATTCAGTATTGTACACGTAATATGCTTGATATGCTGTTTGGTCCACATGAGCTATAAAATTTTTGTAAGAAAACATCTACATCAGGTAATAGTTTTATGAGTTGAAAAAAATGTAAATTTTTTAACTTCTATTCTATTTTAATAAAGTCTGTTGCAGCACTACTAAATTTTACGTCTACCTTAATCCTGTAAAAGGAGTTTTGATTTCATAAATTGATTTAGTAAATTCGAAGATTTATATTGATCTGCAAAGTTCCGACAATTTGGCCACTCCAGCATCCCCTTAACTTTTTTATAATTATACTTTTATGAACAGAATAATGAGATGAATCAATTAGTGGAAAAAAAACACGTAGTTGCTTATTTAAAAAATTGTTCATTTTGCATACATATACTTTTAAAGCAATGTGTTTTCTTTTCACCAAATGATTCATATCATTATTCTGTTCATAAAAGTATAAAGATACGATCATCAAAAAGTTAATAGTTTACGAGTTATTTAATTTCATTTTATGTCAATTTGTGCCAGAATAAAGTATAAAATCTCGTAAAATATTGATTTTTTTATATCACCGTAATATTTTTATATTCAAAATAATTAGAGGAAACATATTGTGTAAAAAAGATCATACAATTTCATTTAAAACAATGGAGATAACCTTGAAGTCTCAAAAAATATGAGAAAATTTTTTGGTCGTCATAATATATATATTCTTTCGAATCGAACAATTTTCTTTCCTTTGTATTTTTTTGTATCATTAAAGAAGTAATTTAAATGATCAGGTTAGAGATAACAATATATAACAGAAATAAGAGGTCATTTTTTTCAAACCTTTTTTGTTAATAATTTTTTAACGACTAAAACTTGTTGGAGATTATTCAGGGTCATAACATACCTTGACAGCATATGTCTAAGTTAAGGTCATTGAAGATGTTCTTTTCTATAGGAATAGATTTAAACCACCAAACTTAAATTGTAATAAAATTCAGGATCTCAAAACAAACAAAAATTTTTTTCCGCACATATGCTCTCAAATGCTTTGTTCAAGAGATATTTTTGAAGTTATAGAACTATTATGTTCAGCGGACTCCCACAACTCTTTCTTTTCGTGAAAATCTGGAAGTCGTCAGAATATAAAGACAATACGAATAGTTACGAATACAGTTACAAATAATGGATAAAAGTCGTTAAAGCTTAGCAAAAAGCAATAAAAAATGTTTTCTCCTATGACAAATTAAAGCAAAGATTCTAGTATCTCTTTGTAAATGTCAGCCTAAGATAAATTAAAAATCGATGTACATGTGCGAACGTGGAACTAAAGAGACGATGACGCTCTCCTTGGAGATAGTGACTAGAAAAAGCAAAATAAAAACATCAGTTGAATGCGCGCAGGACTGCCAAAACATTTTCCTAACAGTCAAGTGCGAACGATTCTCATGAGTCCGCAATCGTAAAATCTAGAATTTGAGACGCGATATTTAGGGAAAGGTATTTGATGATTCCGTGCCGACGCTGCACGTGCGCTTTCTCATAAATTTTAAAGTCATAAAATTAAGGATGATATTTTCCTATATTAGATAGATTCTGGTTAACACTTTCCTCTCTCAAAATCTTGACCAATCCTATTATAGAATGAGAAAAAGTCTTATCTAATTCATAAAACTTATTACACTAATCAGAGGACAACTAAATAGGGCAGATTAATGTAAAAACCTTGTTTGCGCGGGATTCTCGAGGGACTTTTTTGATTTTTCTTTTGAAGATCGGAATTTTTTGCAACTTATTTTCTAAGACTATTCCGGACGATACTTAGTCTAAAACCTTAGAGACAGTATGGGAGAAATCAGCTAGCTCGCGTATCTGGCCGGAGCATTGCCACTTTTGGACCAAGGGAATCTTCTATCAGGGCTCCATCGATATCTATCTCGCTGCTTGTCATGGCTAACCGAGTTCTGTTCATCTCGGCTATACTATCTGTCCCAGACAGTAAGTCATCACTTAGCTATTCCCTAGTTCCTTTTTGTGTTGAACAATTCGTTAAATGGCAAACACTTGCAATGTGTTCATACGACGTTTCAATCCCCTATTATTATCCTTCCGCAGAGATTAACCGACTACGACAAGTCGCCTGTGTTCGTCCGAGTGTTATCCAACATATTTCCAATGAAGCCGAACTGTCCCGGGTTCAGTCGCCGTCAATTTTTACAGAGACCGAAATTTCGTATTCTTCCATCTCCAATCCTTCTCCTGATTTTTTATACGATATCTTCCGATCCGCATTTCTCCTCTTTTCCTTCTCTCGAATTGCCACTTACGATCTAACAATCTCTCAATATACCTTGTAAGCATCCCCTCTGACTAATTTAACGAATATACTTCTGCTAAACCCTTTCTTTCTCCTTTTTCACAATGCTAATCAGTTGTTAAACCACATGACTTTCTCACCTTTTCTGTTCGACCATCGAATAAGCAGTACGAATGGAGGGCTCTCCTTCTTGGTCTCTGTATAACACCTTATCCTTTTCTGTCCACTCACCTTTCAACCTTACAAATCTTTTCAGCACTAATTTCCTATTCCTCACGTCCCTTACAACCTTTCCATTCCATTCTCACGCTACACATAAACAAACACACAGAATAACTTTTCAACTGAATCATTTTAAATGTCCATTTTTTAAAGAATGTATTAATATTTATTTATTTTTATTGTTAATTATATCATATAATTAAAATCCGGGTGTGTATTAATTTTGCATATATCTCTTATATTTATCTTAGTTCTCTCGCGATTGCACTTGGTCCTCTCTCCGATCACATGGATTAAGTTTCAGGACCGAAAGGACACACGAATTGATATGTACATCTGGCGTTAAAGTGCCTCGTGGCATGCTAACTCAGTTTGTGTCTTTTAAATAAGTGCGTTCTCGTGAGTCCGTTCAGCGGAGCGTCGACCTCGAGAGAGATTATTTTGTTCTTCCGATTCCGACTCCTCGAGAGTGCCAGGAAGCGAAGTATTCGATTTGCACCGCTCCTTCCTTAGTTTCCCTTGCGGTCTGGAGGACGCGATCAAAATTCGGTTCCTGCTGCATTCATCTCTTCAGCTCCTTGCGTGTGGAACTTGGACGTAACAGAACTGTAGAAATAAATAATGTCAAAATAATATCGAAATAAAATCTATTCTCTTTATTACTTTATTGCAATAATCAAAATTTAATTATTAACCGTTTTTTTTTAAATGATAATGTCCAACTCTATTCCTAATCCAAAATCAAATCTTCTTGGGTACTTGTTGATGAATTTTGATCGAAATACTGCAATATGATGTTCTTCTTTGATTTTGCAGTGATGCAAAAATTTCATCAATCCGGGGAAACATATTAAATAACCCAATTTCCTTTAGTCATTGTGAAGTGTTAAAGAGAATACTGATTTATCCTGCAATCTTCTGTTCGGAAATCGCGCAGCGTTTTTTTTTCATGGCGATTTCCGATAATGTAATAATTTGAGAAAAATATCAATACCTTTATAAATTTTATTTTATTTCACCGAATGTTAAGGATAAAATTACATCTGGGTGGATGATTCTAAATCTCGGATAATGATTCTGAACGCAGCAAATAGACTGTGCGCCAATCGAAATGTTGGTTACTTCATTAAGCATTCGATTTATTTGCGCGCGCAGCGATTTTCTGAACTGTATTTCAATAAAATTTACCAGCATGGAAATGTTCATAATGAAATCACATGTATTAATAGAGTGGAAAATATGATTATTGGTGCTAGACAAGACAAAACAATATCTTTGTCGCTTTCAAAACAAAATATAACTAATGGGGAAAATGTGTGATCAAATTTTATACAAACTACAACTAACTGAAAAAGTGGAAAGTTCCAAGTTTTCTAAAAGACCAGAGATTATTGAAAAGAAAATTGCGGAATTTGTAGCAAAAATGATTCGTGGTTTTCATTTTGAAAAAGATGAAGAGTTACTTTTGGTGGTGGAATGCATCATACAAGATGATATTAACATGACTAATTCTAAAATTTCATCATCAAATTATTACAATTGACAATTAAAAATCAATAAATTATTACCCAAAATAAAAATTGTCTTAATATTAATTTATTTGAAATGTATTATATTAATTACTAATTAATTTCGATATAATGACTACATTACAATGATTCGTTAAAAAAGTTGAAAATTAATTTCATTTTTGAATAATTAATAAAATATATTTTATATTAATTATGAATTCTACTAATGTATACATTTTTGCAAATAGATTATTTGAACATACCGATTACATTGGCATTATTTCGCTTATGTATTCTAATAAATTATAATAATTAATAATTAAATATTTTATTTTAATTAAATTATTAATAATTAATAATTAAAATTTATAAATGATTTATAAATGATATTTATAATCAATTGGTGATGAAATATTAGAATTAGTCGTGTTAATTCTTCTTGTGTGATGCACTCTTCCACCAAAAGTACAATAATTCTTCATTTTCTTTGAAATAAAAATTACGAATTATTTCTGCAACAAATTCTGCAATTTTTTTTCCAATAATCTCTGCTCTTACAGAAAGCATGGAACTTTTCACTTTTTCAGCCAGTTGTATTTTGTACAAAATTTGATCACAAATTTTTAGCTCCTCAGTTATATCTTGTTTTGAGAGCGGCAAAGATGTTGTTTTGTCTTGCTCTGCAACAATAATCGCATTTTCCACTCTAGTAGCATATGCGATTTCATCATTTCTATTGTTTTCGATGGTGGTAAATTTTATTGAAATACTTCTTTAGTTCGGAGAATCACTGCGCGTGTGAGTGAGTCGAATACTTATTAAAGTGAGCAACATTTCGATTAGCACGGTCTACTTGCTGCATTCAAAATCATCATCCGAGATTAAGAATCATTCATCCAGATATAATTTTACCCTTAACATTCGATGAAATGGTAAAATTGCAGAAAAGGGGAGCAATCGCCCAAGGTCAGGTTGCTGTCAAGGTCATGACTCTAAGTAACTTCCAATACGTTTTAGTCGTCGCTCGTTAAAAAGTTATTAACAAAAAAAAGTTTGAAAAAATAACGTTTTATGTCTGCTTAGGAGCGCACGATTTCCACGCAAAGCATCTCTTACCCCACTTCCCTCCTGATTGAGGATGCACAACTTTCACGCGAAGCGACTCCTATCCCATTTCCTTCCCTGCTTGGGGATGCATGACTTTCACCCCACCTCCTCTCTGCTTGCATGATTTCCACGCAAAGCGACTTTGAAAGTCGTGACTTTGAATGATCTCCAACAAAACTTCAAAAGTTGCTTCATATGGAAGCCATACGCCCCTAAGCAGGAGGGGGGGAGGAAGAAGTGAGGGAATTGCTTTGCATGGAAAGTCATTACGTAAGGAAGAGTATAAAATAATTTTTAATATTATATACTACTCAACAAAAAATAGAGAACAAAAAATAGAGAACTCTGGGACACGCTCAAAATTGCGTAATATTTAGAACACCATAAAAACGATGTTAATTTGAAGTATTATTTATTTTTATTAATCATTTTAATTTTAAATTACTTTTGTAATTTTTCTTACTCGATTTAGCAGCGCCAAGTGTTTTTACATAAAAAATTTTTCAATTTTTTTTGGGAGTACAAATAAGTTTCTGCCGTTTGCAAAAGACTGCGGCCATTAATAAACTATAGTTAAAATTGTTTGATGTAAAACGACATATCGTAAGATTGGACATCCGGCAACATCATAACCTTGAAATATTAGCGAATTTGTATCAGCATCATATATTTTTTTTTGTACGAAAATGTCGAGTTTTGAGCCGAATAAGTCATTTGCGGGGACTTTTGATTTACTTCTTTAATTTGAAGAAACCTGTTGAGCTTCATAAATTGCTTGTAGAAGCATATGGTGATGCTGCCTTAAGTGAGAGAAGTTGTCATGAGTGGTTTCAAAAGTTTCAGAACAGTGAATTTGACATCGAAGACAAAGAACGTAGCGGAAGGTCGAAAGTGTACGAAGACGCGGAATTGGAAGCATTATTGAGGATTCGTGCCACTCGTTGCCAATGCAAAAAGAACTTGCACTTACATTAGGAATGACTCAACAAACAATTTCATATCCTTTGAAATCATTGGGAATGATTCAAATCAAGGGAATTAGGTTCCATATGAACTGAAGCCGAGAAACGTTGAACGCCGATTTTTCACATGTGAAATGCTGCTTGCAGGCATAAACGAAAGGGTTTTTTGCATCGTATAGTCACTGGTGATGAAAAATGGATCCACTACGATAACTCAAAGAAGAAGAAATCATGGGGATCACCTGGCCATGCTTCAAGTCGAATATTCATAGAAAAAAACTCATGTTGTGTATTTGGTGGGATCAGCTTGGTGTCGTGTATTATGAGTTGCTCAAACCAAACGAGACCATTACTGGGGCTCTCTACCGAACACAATTGATGAGATTGAACCGAGCACTCAAGGAAAAAACGCGTCCACTACTACTTCAGGCATGACAAAATTATTCTCCTGCATGATAATACTCGACCACATGTTGCGGCGCCAGTCAAAACCTACTTAGAAATACTCAAATAGGAAGTTCTACTCCACCCGCCGTATTCTCCAGACATTGCTCCTTCCGACTACCACTTCCGATCGATGACGTATGGCCTGTCTGAGCAACACTTCATATCATATGAAGATATCAAAAATTATATCGATGATTGGATAGTCTCAAAAGATGAAGCGTTCTTCCAATGCGATATCCACATACTACCAGAAAGATGGGAAAAAATAGTAGCTAGCGATGGCCATTATTTTGAATAAAACATGTACCGTTCTTTCACAATAAATGCTTAATTTTTGATAAAAAAACGGCGGAAACTTATTTGTACTCCCAATAAATTAAATTTTTTATTTTATAAGGTTAACTCTTCAATTTTTTGTGATAACACTTAAATTAAGTAAGATAACGCAATTTTGTGATAATGTTATTAATATTTTGAAGGAGAATTAAATAACCACTACTTTAGTTGGAAGAGAAAGTGTCTTTGAATGAATTGTGACATAATAATTTCATTTAAGAGGAATTTGAACCATATGGATTGAAATAAGAAGATCCTTCAATAAAATACAGAGCTCAGCAAAATTTGCACTTCTCGGCCGATTTTCGACTTGGTTCCGCCTTTCGCTATTTCCCTCACTTTTCGCCTCGCGCGCAGTCCAAAACTGTCGCTCGATGTTTAGGAGTATAACGCTCGTAAACATGAGGTTCATCCATTTTTCATTCTATATCTTTTTTTTTTCGTTCATTACATAACTAAGATAGAATGAAGCAACGCATAAGCGCTCAATCTTAAGCGTCCTGGTGTGCACGAAAAAAAAAATAGAATGAAGTTCATAGCGTGAGCACCCAAAGCGGATGGACTTCGTGTCTACGAGCGTCATACGCTCCTAAACGTTGAGCGACATTTGGACTGAGTGCGGGGCGAGAAGTGAGGGGAATAGCGAAAGGCGGAGCCAAATCGAAAATCGGCCGAGAAGTGCAAATTTTGCCGAATCCTGAGATATACGAATACTTAGGTTTCATTGTATAAAAATTAAAGATAGTACCATTTGGATTAAGTAAAAAGCTAGTATTACTTGGATTTTATTTTGATAGTATAATTTAACTTGGTGCCACAATTGTTGATATCAAATTTTTTATACAAATGATACATATTATTAGATTAATATTCATTATTTTTTAATAATATAAAGAAATGGAATTTGGGAACTTGACCCCAATTCTTGATATCAAATTCTTTATAGGAATGATATATATTATTAAAGTTAATATTATTTATTTAATTTGATATCCGAATTACATGGAATTTAACTTGTCGTCAATTGTTAATATCAAATCTTTTTTATGAATTATACATAAAATTTTGAGAAATTTAACTTGGCGTTAATTTTGTTGATATCAAATCTTTTATATGAATGATATCATTAGAATTAAGTAAATAATAAGAGACAGTATCATTTATGTTTTACTTTTTAATTTAATTTGAATTTAACTTGATTGGTTAAGCTTCTGTGTTTTAATTTTTCATTTGATACATTAATTTTTATCGAAGAGTAATAATTTTTGACAAAGAATTAAAATTGCGATTACTTGAGTTGGAATAAGATCTTCAATAATAATATCCTTGAAGAAAAATTAAAGCTACTATCTTAATTGGGTTGAATACTTAGATTTTATTCGAGAAATACGTATGCTTAACGCCTTTTTTTACCTTTTTTAAAAGATAAATTTGTACTGATCAACATTTAATCGCTCGCCTTTTGCTAAAAAAATCGCGAGTTGCCTTTCGATGATTTTGTTGTGCATTCACAAAAGCAATTTCACGATAATAAAACATTATTTCAGCAATTTCACTACAATAAAATATTATTTTGAAGCTCTAAATTTTTGAGTTTCGCCTCCGATGATTATTGAAAAAATCCTTGACAGATTTAATGTTTTAGGCAGTGACAATTTTGAATTTAGCAACTTTAAAATGGATCAACTCAAGATCCTTGTGACGGCGCTTGCAATCAGTGATGCTGCCTATCAAACTGAAAGAGTTGTTCTTTTCAAACTGATTTAGGAGAAGGAATTTTGCGTGTTCAACGATATTCGAAAAATCTATTACGCATGCGGAACGCATTGCAGATATCGTGCGCGAAAATCTGCATTTGGAAGCTATCAAGCATTCTGATTCTAAATAAAATGGAAAGAATTCTCAATATTTCAACGAAGAACACGAAGAATCATTCAGAGAAAGAAGTTAAATCAAGCTGCACAGAGCTTATTTCTTGTCGGGGTTGTGTTACAACTAATCTCAAAGAATTTTGCCGGCACGCCCATATTTTTTCAGCACGCTTTCTTCTTCAAAGAAGCTGTAAATTTATCTCCTGTTTCGAATAAAACTGAGTAACTTGGCTAATTCTAAGCTTCCATACTCCGAGAGTGATGTTCGACTCTGAACGTTTCTTAAGGCAACGACTAGAACTAAAAAAAATCTTCTAAAGAAAATCTTCATCCCAGAAGATTCCATCCTAAGTAGAGGAGAAATTTGTGATATGCGCGCCTTAACTGCATCTCGTATTGATCGATTAAGCGCATTAGTCTGTTGCTTGTTGGGCGAATACGTTTTGTTTGAATTTAATGAATTGAATCTTTCTAAATCTACGGAATTTTCTAACCCAATAAATCTTTGTTTATATTATATCGAATTCGAATGAATTTCTGAAATTTTGCGCTATTCAGCAACATTCTCAGCGAAGGGACTCAACAACCTAAGTGCCAACAGAGTAAATTTGATTCGTAGTTAAAATAATAATGAAATTTTTAGGTGCTTGTATATCAAATTTAGTAATTTATCTCGATAATGTCAAATTAAAAAGCAATTTGAACCTTCATTTATCTGCTTTTATTTTAATTTTTAGCGATCGCATTTCGATGAAGCGCACATTCTGCTTTAATTATTAAAATCATGAAATGTAAGAGCCGCGCCGCGTAAGTCACGCAATAGTAAAAATCCAAGCTTTGTCTTTATAGGCTGAACCAACAATTTCATTTCGTTTTTTTAAGAAAACAGGCATCGTGCTTAAAAAATCATAAAATGCATGGGATAACTTCCCACAATAGCGTTATCTAAAATTGGACTTGCGACTGACAATGGTTGCCTTGCACGCAAAACTAGTTGTGCACGATAACTGTCTATTTACCTAGCCATATTTTCCGCGAGGATAACAGAAGAATTCGTCATCCATCTGGAGCAATTTTGCCTCTTTAAAGAAAATCATTTCTTTTTTTCACGAAATCTCTAACGATGCACTTTAGATTAACAACGATAAGACGCTATAAAAATCGTGAATCTCAATCGCGACATAAAAATCGCGACATTGCTATTAACTATTGCATCTTAGACAAAGGGCATTACGCCCTTTTTTTCGGGATATAAATAGAGGTCCCGCGGAAGCGCTGAGCGTCAGTACAAAAGATAACTCGAATTATGTCAGTACTCAAATAAATTCATCCAGTTCGCATCAGTTCGTGTAAAATCAGAGCCTTGATTTGTCGCAGTGCTCATTTACGCCGTGTGCTCTCTGAGACCATCCAAGTCTTTGTTCTGGACTACCTTCCTAGTGCTTTTGCGCGGACGGCGGGCCTTTTCATCGAGCAAATATCCACCTGAGGTTTTATGGATATACCAAGTAATCACATGCAGCTAAACAATAATTGTCATTCCATCCACTTATTCACATCTCCCCATACATATAAGTGCGTGCGTGCGTGCGTGCGTGTGTGTGTGGATAAGAGAAGAGAAAAACAGAGTTATTGGGAATTGGAAGCGAGGAAGGTGGTGCAGGAGCACATTGGAACTAGGTCCTTGTATAGAATGATGTAAGGGGTGGGGAATATAAATTTCCGGGAATATAAATTATTAGTCCTATCCTCTTCGTTGGAGGGGAGGAATAAAATCTAAAAAGCCAATCCCGTCAATCGATACGGGATCTGATATGGAGGAGATAGGAGTCGATCTAAAGGAGGAGAGGGAGGGAATCGCTCTTCGAGAAGGACAGGAATAATTAAGAACCTCCTAGATTGAGTCTAAACTGTCCTTCCATACCCTCTCGATTCTCCCTCACTGTCTCCTTGACCAAATTCTCAAGGATTTGGATGTAAGAAGTATAAGGATATAATATTAATTTAGTTTTACATAGTTTTTATTTTGAAAATTGACCATTGCGAAAACAAATAATAATTATTCAAAAAACAAAAAGTGTGTATTTTTTAAATATAGAACTGATTTTTACAAAAAAATTATTAAAACTATTTAATTTATATTTTTTACATTACTTCAAAAGCTGTATTTCTGGATTAAAGAAAATTCAATAATTGATAATACCATCTTCTTATTGATAAATTCAATACATAAAATATCTGCAATGATTTTTGAACCATAATTTTTTAAATCTAATTTGCTGACATTATGAAAGCATTATCATGAAGAATTATTGCAAAGAATACTAAGACCTCGGTAGTCTAAAGGCTTAGGATGCTTATTAATATCATTTCGAAGATGCAAGTAAGCATAAAAAATTTGTTAAATTGCTAACCAATTTAATTCGTGATATTACTGTGATAGTTTAGTAGAGTTAGCCTTTTCAAGACCGAAAAATCATTTCGATTCGCGTTTCTGGGGACTACATACGTAGTATGTAAATTCACATAAGAATCATACAATCATTTAAGATCTAGCTAGACCGTTTAAGACTTCGATTTTTATAGTTTGTGTTATCACACATATATGGTCCTATAATATATTAGGTGTAATTTTGCTTCTGCCGTTTTTTTTCCGAAATTCGAGGCTTTATTGTAAAAAACTGGTTATACATTTATGATTCAAAGTATTGTCCATCGCTGACCACTATTTTCTCCCATCTTTCGGGTAGCGTACGAATCCCGCGTCGAAAAAACTGGTCATCTTTTGAGGCTATCCACGAATCGATCCAATTTTTTACTTCTTCATAAGACCGGAAGTGCTGGTCAGCTAGGCCGTGTGTCATTGATCGAAACAAGTGATAGTCAGAGGGAGCAACGTCTGGAGAATACGGCGGGTGGGGTAAGACTTCTCATTTCAACGTTTCCAAGTATGTCTTGACCACTTTCGCAACATGGGGTCGAGCATTGTCATGCTGCAAAATCACTTTATCGTGTCTCTCGTTGTATTGCGGCCGTTTGTCTTTCAAGATGCTCGGCTCAAACGCATCAATTACGTTCGATACCGATCGCCTGTGATTGTTTCAGTCGGTTTTAACAGTTCATAATACACTACGCCGAGCTGGTCCCACCAAATACAGAGCATGACCTTGGAGCCGTGAATATTCGGTTTGGCCGTCGACGTGGAAGCATGGCCGGAACTCCCCATGATTTTCTGCGTTTGGGATTATCGTAATGAACCCATTTTTCGTCCCCAGTCACAATGCGATGCAGAAATCTCTTCCGTCTTTGCCTTTCAAGCAGCTATTCACAAGCAAACAAACGCCGTTCAACATCTCTCGGCTTCAATTCGTACGGCACCCAATTTCCTTGCTTCTGAATCATTCCCATGGCTTTGCGGCGTTTTGAAATGGCTTGTTGAGTCACTCTCAATGATCGTGCCAATTCTTCTTGATTTTGACACGAGTCTTGCTCAAGTAATGCCTCCAATTTTGCATCTTCGAAAACCTTCTCTCTTCCACCGCTATGCCGAACTTCGACGTCAAAATCACCGTTCTTGAAGCGTTGAAACCACTCACGACACGTTCTTTCACTAATAGCAGCCTCACCATAAGTATTTGAGAGCATTCGATGAGCCTCAGCCGCAGATTTCTTCATATTGAAGCAAAAAAATTAAAACCTCCCGCAAATGACGAGAATTTGGCTCGTAAACTGACATTTTCAATCGAGAATAACTTTATGATGCAGACACAAATCGACAAATCGACAATGTTTCTATGGGGTTATGTTGACAGATGCCCAAGTTTATTGTATGACGTCTATAATCTATTTATTTCGACCACTACTTACCGCTAAAGCCATCTATAGGAAAACGGCGGAAGCAAAGTTGTACACCTAATATAAATTTAGACTCAGAATTAATATAAAATAATAACGATAATATATATATAATATTCAAATAAATGTTTCTTATTTATAACAATGATAACACTTAATTCATAAGTATTTGATTGACGATTACAATTTGATATTATTTGCGAAATAAGTGAATTGTAAATGAAGTTGACTATAGACACAATAGCCGAGCATTCGCGAGCGCCTGCAAGCGCCCGTACCCAATTTCAATACCCGTACCAATTTTGCCAATTCCTGTTGTAATGGATTTTTAAATTTTATTACAAGCAATCGTAATTTTTTTAGAAAATTCTTTAGAAAATTGTTTTTTCTCTCCAAATGTGGCTTGAGTAACGAAAATGCAAAGTTTTTAATAAAATTGAACCTGTAAATTTTTGAACTATTGTAAATCTATAACTACTAAATTATTTTTATAAAAAAAATTAAATGAAAATAGTTTTTGAAATTTTAAGTCTTACCTAGTGAGTTTTGAATTCCTACTGCATACAGAATATAAGCATTTACTGACATCATTCCTAGAATTGCACAGAAAATTGCTAGTGGCCATCTCCGTTATACGATTGTACTATAGTTAGCACATTTTTGATCCATCAAATCTGCCAGCTTTCGTTGAATTATAGTTGTTGATGTCGGGTTTACTATTTTCAACAATTGAGATTGAATGATGCATGACTGAAATAAACAGAACAACTTTTTCTTGTTTTGGAATATAAGATAGCAATGTCATATCTTGTGTAAAACCATAACAGAGAAGAATTTACTGATCTACTCTTTTTATTTATTTTCACGAACTCAGGTGGAACTTCTTGCTTATTTTTTCTCACGGTTCCTAAGTTAGGCCTCTTTTTTTGCAACTCTTGAATAATCTCAATGCAAAATCAATTGTCAGCTGTTACATTTTTGTGAGAATTTCAATTGGTTTCACTAATCGTAAAACTGATTGACTTGGGATACTTATTTTTTTCAACATTTGACAGAGTCATTCCATCAGAATCCTTTCCGCAATAAATATAACCATTATAGACATAAGATGTCTTTACATCCCTCAGCAGAATCAATTTCAAACTGTATTTATTAGGCTTCTTTGGCATGTAAACTCTAAACTTACAACTTCCTCTAAAGGCAATCAACATTTCATCAATACAAACAGTTTCATGCAAAGGATAATTATTCTGAGAATTACTTAGAAGTTTATCAAATATATCAAAAATTAGTGCAGTAGGGTTATTCTGTCTTCTTTCTTCTCAAAGAATCCTATCATCAAAACGAAGGCAATCTAGCAAAAATATAATTCTATTTTTTGTCATTATACATCTGAATATATCACGATCAGTTCCATCAGTGGCAAATAAAGAATAGATGCTTTCATGGTTCGTTTTGAATATTGCAAAATAATTTAATATGCCAATAATTTGATTTTTATAGGTTTTTTTTGGCTTTGAATCTCATTATTTGTATGTTTCACTATATCTTCGAACATATCTTCAGTAAATAGTAAATTGTAGAAAGAAATAGGATTATTTTTTGCATATAAAATGCAGCTGGTTCTTTCAAACTTAGTGATTGTGTTATAATATTTTCTGCTCGTGATCGACCTGTTTTCTGAGGAGCACTAGATGAGCATTCTAAATCTTCTTCAGAAGAATAATCACTTCTTACTAAAATTTCGCCATCCGTTTCATTGCTATCAGAATCACCTAACCTCTTTTGTGACTCTAAAATCATTTTGACTCGAAGAATTTCTTTCTGACGTTGTAAACTACTATTTTATTAATAAAAATGAACACAGAAGCTTCTTTTCTTTACATCTCCATGTGTTTCGTACTGTAAATACGACTATTGTACGTGCTATTCTTTTCGGAGACTTGCGCGTTACGGATCTTCTACACGCCACTTCGCTGAAAGTGTGATGGAATTTTCGACTGTTCATGGCGCCACGTGAGTTATGAGCTGGCGTCTATAAAATTCGGAACACTGAATATTTTTTGATACACTTGTCATAATTTGAAATTTTCATACGAAAAATGTACGTTCATTTTATGAGTTTGACATGACGGTTTTATTGGGGTTAAGTAACTTTTCGCAAAATTATGAGGTTTATAAATCCGAGTGGAGTCTGACAGACGCTATGTCGGTAGTTAATGCATGAACTATTCGTGAATTATTATTTCGACTGGAATATGCTCGGGAAACAAATGCCGCGATGCTCTTGTATTGTGCATTGGTATCCAATTTATTCCAACGCAACTTATAGAATTGCTATGCAATAAAGCTGAAAGAGGAGATTCATACGCGATGTTCCCTTGTTATCAGAGAAGATAGGTTGGACTCTTATTCTCGCCGTTTCAATTTCAACTTTTATAAAATCCTTAGCATATCCTAACAGAGGCGGCCGTACATCGTCTGATGCTTATGCTTAAGATTTAGAATAAACTGCTTGAAAGTTCGAGGGATTGTTTCCCTCGAACTTTCTTCTCAAAGACCATCCCACGATTCTGTCGCGCGTCATATTTTAGTTTAATCCTCGAAAACTAATCACCGTTCGAGATTTCTTTTCTGGAAATTTTTGTCGTTATTGTCCGAAAGGAATTATATTATACAACTACCAAATGAGGAAAATTTTTGAAAAGATTTTTAAACATTTATTATTTATTAATTTTATATTTCACGATTTATTTTCAAAGTAACATTTATTTAACGTTTAATTAACATTTTTTAAACGTTTATTTATAATTAATTTTATGTTTTATGATTCATTTCCAAAATAACATTTTTAAACGTTTATTTAACATTTTTTTAAATGTTTATTTAACATTTATTAAATGTTAATTTTACACTAATTTTTCGAAATAATGTTTCAAAGAAATATTTTTTAAATGTTTATTTAATATTAAATAAATGTTTGTTTTACATTAATTTTTTGTTTTTATTTAATGTTTCGAAGGAACATTTATTAAATATTTATTTTAACATTTATTAAATGTTAATTTTACACTAATTTTTTATTTACAATGATGTTCTGAAGAAACATTTTTAAAATGTTTATTTAATTAAACGTTCATTTTACATCACACATTACAATTATTAATTTGAAATAATGTTTGGAAAAAATATTTTTTTAATGTTTATTTAATATTTATTAAATGTTTGTTTTATATAAATTTTTTATTCGAAATAATTGTTCAGAAAACATTTTTTAAACGTTTATTTAACGTTTATGAAATGTTTATTTTTACAATAATTTTTTACTTTTTTTACTAAATAACGATGAAAAAAATGTTTTTAATTAAATGTTCATTTTATAGCAATTCATTTGAAATTATATTTGGAAAAAATATTTTTTAAATATTTATTTAACATTTATTTAATGTAAATTTTACACTAATTTTTTATTTAAAATAATGTGAAATTTAAAAGTAACATTTTTTAAACGTTTTTTTTTTAACGTTAATTAAATGTTCGTTTTACATTAATTACTTATTTGAAATAGTATTTTGAAGAAATATTTTTTTAAATGCTTATTTAACGTTTATTGAATGTGTTTTTTTATATAAAAGAAATTGTTTATTTAATGGTTTGAAAAAACATTTTTTAAACATTTATTTTATGTTTGATCATTATGTCCCAATGGAAAGGAAATGTACTTTAAACGTTTTTTAAACGTTTACTATACATATTTTCATTAATTTTATATTCATGATTTGTTTTTAAGATAACATTTATTTAATGTTTATTAAATGTTTTTTAAACGTTTACTCGTAATGAATTTTATGATTTTTTTTTAAACGTTTATTTAACGTTTATTAAATGTTTGTTTTATATTAATTTTTTGTTTGAAATAATATTTTTAATATTTTTAAATGTATATTTGATGTTTATTAAACGTCCGTTTTACGTTAAATTTTCGTTTGAAATAATGTTTCGAAGGAACATTTTTTTAAATATTTGTTTGATGTTTATTAAATGTTTATTTTACGTTATTTATTTATTTAAAATATGTTAAAAAAACATTCATTTAACGTTTATTTGACATTTATTATAAAGGTTAAAAAAACTGTATTATTTTCTAAAATTCAAATTAATAATAAAATGGGTATATATCGGAATAAAAAAATAAACACGGAAAAGAAGTTAATTCAATATAATTGCATTAAATTTCATTTATGGAAGAATAAGAACTGTATCCATCGACAATTATGAGTGGCATAATGGATAAGGTATAAATCTCACTCTATGTATGTATGAATCTAACTCTGAGATTCCAAGTTCAAAACCCATAAGTAAAAGTTAAAATTTAATTAAAAATCACTGTTAATTAATAAATTGGTCTAAGGTTAAATGTACTATTGATAAAAAATAATAAATTAAAAAATTCTGCGTTGTACAATATTTTTTCTAATTTTGTTCAAATAATTTTGATATTAAAAAACGATTTTTTAACATTAAAATTAGTTTGAATAAATGTTTTTTTAATGAAAAAAAGGCGACTTTTGTTATTTTAATTATTACAAAAACATTTTTGTCAAATTTTAAAAAAACATTTTTTTAACATTAAAAACATTTCCTTGAAATATTAAAAAAATGTTTTTTTTAGCATTAAACAAACGATTTTTTAATGTTTTTTTTTTAACATTTGAATTAACGTTTTTTTAATAGAAAAAAGGAAACTTTTTTCGTTATTTTAAACGTTTTTTTAACATTTTCAAAAATGTTTAAAAAAACGTTTTTTCAAACATTTTTTTCCCTATTGGATATTTTGATTCGTTCTTTTGAGTCAAAGTATTGGAAAAAAAAAGTTTGTAACGCTACTTCATTTGTATCATGTTTATAGTTTTTAAAAAAATTTAATAATAATAATACTAAATAACATAAAAAACATAATAATAAAAGAAATAAAAAATTTAGCAATTATATAATATTAAAAAAAAAGATATTATTTGATAGAGTAAAGGCCATGGCACACATCTTCCGTAACAGTAATAAGACATACCGTAAGAATCAGCCAATTAGAATTAAGAGTTCAAAAGAATTCTCGACTGTGATTGGCTCATTCTTACTTATGTCTAATGGTTATTGTTACGAAAAGTGTGTGCCATAGCCTTTAAGTTTCAACTTCAAATTTCAACTTTAAGTATATGTTTTCTTAATTGCGGTTTTATGAGCAATTATAAAGTCAATATACTCCTTTTATTTAATATGCAATAATTTATGAACAAAAAAATCTATCTATATCTTAGAAATGTTAAATACGATTTTGTAGCAAAAACTTTGAATTTTACGTTAAAAAATAGAAAATTTTGACAAATCTACAAAGTGAGAAGAAAATTTTCTCTTTTTTTAAATTTAAATTTTGTTTTAATAGCTACTTGAATTTTGAAGTTCGTATAACACTATGATTTCTGATCTAATGCAAAGAAAATAATACAGTACTTCTTAATTTATCGAAGATAAATTACTCTTAAAAATCTCTTTAAAAAAGAAAAAAAATATATGCCAAGTGTATAAAAAAAGTATCGAATATTACATTCTTCTTAATAAAAAACGGATACGAAATAAATGTAATTAGCCAAATATTTTATAACGTAAGGCACATAAGATTGAAAGTGACTAAAATGGATTACGGTGAAGAAAAAACTTGCGTGCTCAGGCATTAAAATGCAATATTTTAGGACCAATATATTTTCATAAAAATTATTTATCATACGAATTAATAAAAAGGTTATTACATACAATATTCTGCAGACAATACATATACAATACATAAAAATAATAATTCAACAAGGAAGAGATATTAATAATTGCTTACTAATTTTGTAAATTTGTTATCTATAATGTTTCTAAATATCAAAATTATTATACGTTATTTCTCCATAATTTATATCATGTCTGTTATTTGTGAATATATTTTTATGTTCCACAAACTAATGTTACTATACAGGGTATTCCCGGGTTAAATCGCCAAACTTAAAATATAAATTAATGATCTCAAAACAAACAAAAATTTGTCTCTGTATGTATGTTTGTATATGCTTTGTTCAAGAGATATTTACTTCTGAAATTGTGCAGAATTGAACTAGGAATGAATAATATCAAAATAATGTCGAAATAAGGTCTATTCTCTTTATTATTTTACAATAATAAAAATTTTATTATTAAATGTTTTGTTTAAAATAATGACCTCCATCTGGAGATAAGCATTATATCTATCGATAAGAAAACGAGTGACTGACTGACATTGTGCGTCTGTAATTTTTTCGCACGCTTACACAATTCTTCATTTTAATGATTGAATTAACAGCCACTTACTACATATACTTTTTGCTTCAGAATACTACATACAAAAAAATCTAATGGTGTTAAATCTAGTGAACGCAGAAGTCAAGTCCAGCAGGACCGATTCATCTTCCGAAAAAATAAATATTAAATTACTTCAAAGACTTCTGTTATAGTGAGCATGATAGTCATCCAATTGAAACCAAGAATTCATTCTCATATTCAAAGGAATATTTTTCAAAAGGTTCATTGTTTAAAGATGCGAGAAATTCATTTGCATTTAAGCGAACTGATAGAAAAGGGGATCTAATTAAAATATTGTCCATTATTCTTAATCATATATTACATTGAAAACCGTGAAATGTTCGTTGGATTGCTTGAGAATTCTCATGTGAATAAACTATGACTATTTCTTTGCTTGAGAATATCTTGCCTGATAAATATGACCTCATCTGTCTACATAATGTTTTGTGAAAATTGTGAATCGTTATTGGTTTGGTTTAAAAACTAATTATAAAATATTCTTCTGCGTGGCATATAAGCCGGTAATAATACAGAACACATTAAAGGTGATATGGATAATTTATCGTTCATTAGTTGAAAGTGTTTTTTATATGACTGGGTGAAATTCTTAACGCAAAATCAGATCTTCGGGTACTTGTTGATGGATTTTGGTCGAAATATGATAACTGTTGCAATATGATAACTGTTCTTCTTTCATTTTGTAGTGATACAAAAACTTCATCTGCTCGATCATATTAAATGATCCAGTTTCCTTCAGTCATTGAAATATTAAAGAGAATACTGATTTATTTGACAATCTTCTATTCGGAAATCGCATGGCATATTCACGGCGAACAGCGTTAGCATTTCCGTCACAAAACCCATATAAATATTCACTATTCACACATTAGAATACGCAAGGCATGATTATAAGTTTATTCGACAAAAACTTTCAACAAAATCATACGAATTACGAGCTACAACTACGAGCTTTGCGAACAAAAGCCTATCAATGACTTTCGAGCTTTAAAACAAAAACGAGAGATATTTCAATTATTATTTCTAGTTCTGTATAATTTTAGAAGTGAATTCATACAGCACACTCACATTAAATCAATACCTCAAAAATGTTGATTTCCAACTTTGCAGCAACATCACGAAATATAGATTCAATATTGAAGAGATCTAATATCCGTTGAATTGCAACGTCTATGAAACATAAAAAATATATATTAATTAATATTAATTAATTCAATAAGATTGGAAACAAGACTGTTTATGTTAAATACATTTTTACTTTAAATACGAAACACCACTACGGTCTTAAGATATTGAACTATTATATATATTCATATAAATGAATTAATTTCAGAAATGATAATTGCATGCCGATATAGTTGTCGGATTTTCTCATAAAAATGAATTTTCATTTCAAAAATGAAAAT
The DNA here is from genome assembly GCF_000143395.1 of Atta cephalotes. Taxonomy (NCBI): domain Eukaryota; kingdom Metazoa; phylum Arthropoda; class Insecta; order Hymenoptera; family Formicidae; genus Atta; species Atta cephalotes. Next base: position 458,846 of record NW_012130104.1, on the reverse strand, counting down.
AAGAGAAACAATCACCAATGACCTTGAGCTTAACAAATGTTAGTCCAGAATGATCCTGAACAACATTCAGAGATTTTAGCTGTCGGTCGGACACCTTGCGTAATGCCGGCGGAACTGTAACTTTCAAGCATCATAACTCGAAAAGTACTTCTGAAATGAAAAAAATATTTTATTAGTTTTGGAAAGCTCTCGAGGTGTGCTACAAAAATATGTAATGAAAAATAAAGAGTTTCATTTAAAAAATTCAAAAGGACATTGCTCTCACCTTGGTGACGCCACTTAAGGATAGATCAGATCATTAAATAGATAATTTAGAATCCCACAACTTTTGTCTGAAACATTTTTTTCTAAAAGGCTCTATTTCCGACATAAAAGGGGTGTACGAATGATCTGAGACATTCGGTATAATAAGACAATCACAAAATGGTATAAAGCATGAGATCGTGATATAAAAGGCGGCGGTCTCGCTTGCCAGTTCTTCTATGTGCCTGTGTTCGTGCCGTAGCGACTTATCTAAGTGCCCTTCGCATTTTCGTGTCATTAGCTTCGCGAATCACATATATGTACATGTATGTCAGGAAACGTATACATATATCACTTTTAGTGTAGAAGTTTTATTTTCGTGCGATTTCGAAACCTGACAAGGTTTCTATATGGATAGTGATCAAGGCATTTATGCAAGGAATGTGCCAGACCTACGCGACAAAGCGAGTAATAATAGCGAGTAATAATAGTGTATGCTTTTTGTTCTTTCAAATGCAAGTGTGTAAAAGATGATGAAAGTGTGTAAAAATGAATTCTTTCCTTTTGTTATCTTATAAATATCACTATCAAACTTTCATCGTCTGGAATTACATTCCTACACACACACACACACACACACACACACACACACACGCGCGCGCGCACATATATATATATATATATTTATTTTATACACACATATATACACATATATACACACATATAATAAACATATATCTATGTATGTATTATATATAAATATTATTTATATATATATATATATATATAGACATATGTTTATTATTTTTATTATTTTTAATTTATAATGCAAATACTTTGTTGAGATAATATATTCACAGAAGTGTAATTAACCCGCCAAATTTTTTCTTCACTACTTTCTTCACTACAATCCAGTTGACCATTTTAGTCTATCTTATGTGTTTTGCGTTACGAAATACTTGACTAATTACATTTACTTCGTACTGTTTTTTATTATAATGAATGATATTCGATATCTTTTTATATATTTTATGTACATTTTTTCTGTTTTTAAAGAGATTAATTTAAGAGATTTTTTATTTCACTTTTTATAAATTTTTGGAAACTTAATAAAAGAATTTAAATCTTCTGAAAATAAAGTTAATATTACTAATAATAATAATTTGTATTTATTAATATATTAGGTTAATAATGTATAAAAATAAAAAATAAATATTAATTACCTGTCTCCTTTCCATTCTTTCTCTCTTTGTTTTCATCTCTCCTGTCCTCTCTTGTTTTTACTTTCTCTCGTCTTTTCTCGTTCTCTCCTTATCCACACTTTCTCTCTTTTATACTTTCGTTCAACAATCTTTTCCTCTTGTGTTCTCTCTCTCTCTCTCTCTCTCTCGCATGTACGCTCTCTCTATACATCAATTATGACACAATATGCATATGTGCGTATTAATGTTCACTTATATTACTAATTTTAATATAATATAATATTATTTGAATATAATATTACTTGTAATCCTAAGGGGAATCATTAAATCATTAATCTCAATACTGAATATTATTTGAATATAAAGACATTATGAAAGCAGCTTGATGGATAAAATGCTTTGCATGTATGCGTTTTTATACATATACTGAAGAAATCTGAAAATCTAAAATAGTTCCTTTTCAGGATTCGATCCTGTTTTCGGTCGCAATTTTATTCGGATTGATCGCAATCGAAGAATTCCGTTGACATTTTATAATAAAAGTGTTTTTAGATTTTTTTGTTGTGATTTTAGTTTCTGAGTAATTTTAATTGAAAGTTTATCAATTTTTCGTACGTGATTAACAACGAAAACAATAATAATTTTTGAGAAATTTTCCAACAAAAATGTCATTTTGACGTCAACACATTATATAATGTTAGCTTGTTTGCTTGGCAATAGCAAACATAAAGTTGATGTTAATTTCTCTTGCAAGATTAATCATGTCACTCTATTTCTATTTCAAATTGTATAAATTCTTTTCATTAAAAGAGAGAACGTAAAGTAATATTTCAGATCGTTGTAAGTACTGAAGAAAATTTTTTTCTCGACAAAAAACCATCAAGAATTCTGAAGTTCCTGTCTCCTCATACTTTATTTATCTCTTGAGGGCAAAAAGATAACAAAACTTTATTCTTCTCAGTTTAATTTCAAGGGAACTTTATTTTAATAAAATGTAGGCTTAATGACTGAGAAGTTTAACGTCATAACTAAAAAAGAATTTATAAGATTATATGTCATCTATGACATTGAATAACATGTAGTAGTCGCGTAATGTATCAATTTAATGTGTGCATTTCCGTACTTCGCAGCTTTTTATCATGATAAAATGCGATCATCACTTATATACATGCGATACGATATTCGATCAAAACGTTTTTTTAGTCAATTTAAACTATTATCGATAGGTTCATTGCTCGTCCGAACGGGTGGTATTAAATCGCGAACGCGGAGCACAAAAGACACAACGAGAAATTCCCGTATCTCGACGAGGCTGTCAAACAAATATTATCGGGACTCTCCAGGAAAACTACACCTTTTCTGGTTATTTTATGATGGACGATTTCCGAAGCATACTAAGTGCAATTGCTATCATATATAACAAGAACGAGCAATTGTTACGTGTACATGAATGGATACTCGCGGGACCACCCGATGGATAATGGTTTTTACGAAAAGAATCCGTGAAACGTCGATCAGAACTCGCGGAAACATAATGGAACGGGAATGAAGGGAGAAGGAATAACTGGGCTCTCTGCGATCTTCGATATCCAGAGCAATAACGATACTCTATACTTCATCGAAAGAATTTCTGATTCGTCTATAATGATTGTTCTGACAATACCGCGATAACGTTAGGTCGCCACAGAACGCTTTCGCCGAAGTCCTAGAAACGATCGACTGCGGAGGTTCAATTTTAGAAATTAATGGGGATAATTTAAAATAAACTCGTGATGTATAAAACTGGCAAATGAATATCATCAATCACCGCTCGCGGTAATATGATCACTAATTACTTTAGGCCTTTAGGATGAAATGTCTTCCTTCCGGAAGCCGTGATAATTTGAAATATTCAACGTTGAAATTACGCTTCAACACTTTTTAAATTAAAGAAGTAGAAGAAGAAGTGACTCCCAGAGACTCTTGAACAGAATTTCTCAAACAGAATTTTCTTGTATATGTTACGAGAAATTTTAATTACTCACACGCTCATAAAGGATTCAATTTTGTCTAATTTTATAATTAAATTTATAAAACATAATATAAAAGCCAATATTTTTGTTTTATTAGTGAAAAATATCTTATATAGATATATAACTTAGAAAAATATCTTATAGATATATAATTTTATTTGTATATGTTTCTTTTATATATTTTTATGTAAAGTTTTGCATTTTATATGAGAATAAAAAGTTATTGTCAGTATTTGTATATCATGGGAGTTTCGCAATTAAGTATTTGTGAACATATATAATAATAGTCGATCAGAGAATAATTAATAATAATTTATATTAGACTGTTATATATGAATAAATATCAAATAATAATATATCGAATAAGAAGCATCAATTGAAATTCTTGATGTTTAATAATATTTACATATATAAACTCTGAACACATCTTTTAGTTATATATTATATATAAACTGTCGATTGTCAATAGAATGGTTAATTAATTAGACTATTAAAATCATTGGATTATTTAATCTTTCGTGAATTTTTTGATCCAGTTTTGACCCATGCTTGACTGCAAAGCTTTTCGAAATCCAAGTGAAACTACTCTCGTGCAAACGCTTATGCTAAATTTTCATAGTTCTTATTCTTCAATAAAGTCCGTAATCTTGTCCACTATTATATTTCTTATTGGTGTTTGAGACTATGTTGTTCGTTCACATAATTAAATTGTATAATGAAATTCAAGATCAAGGTATTAAAGATATACGCGAATACAGAGCAATAACGTTATAATGATAGGCAAAGGAAAGTTCAAGCTTTTTATAAGATTCCTCGCTTTTACGCAAATCGTAAGTAATGACAAAAAGTTGCGCATCATCACAAAATTTTGCATCATTTCGAATAGGTTCTATGTACACATTATTTGTATCCTTTATCTGTATTTATCTGTCTATATTTAGGTCATGAAAGATTCCACGTAATAAACAAATAAGATAAGATTTTCATATTGTTCTTGCTATGTTATCAAGAGGATCCTAAAGACGATTAGTCATATTATAAATAGCATTTACACAAACGATTTACATGTCATTGACCATTACATTTTACTTTTATTATACATCAATATCTCTTACATATATACAATATCGCATACATAATACAATATCGCATACATACATGTAAATTTTCATATAACAAAAACATTTTAAAACAATAAATAATATCAGTAAAAAAACATATATGTAATAAGTAATAAAAAAATGTTTTAGTTAAACGTCTGAATCCAATTTTAAGAATTCTCCATGTTGTTTCTTCGTACAAACTACTAATCTGTGATGTATGTGAAATTGGCCAAGCACTTTTCGAATTTTGTAATTTTCTTGATTGTACTGTATTATGTTATATCTGTGCCAAATTGTGCTGCAGATTGCAGCTCAATAACATGAAGATTTTAAAAAAAAATTTGTTAGCCTTAATAACATTTAGAAATGAAACACTTCAAACCTGTAACTTGCGAAAGATGTTAGATAATCGAATTCTGTTAGTGCTACTCAAAACCTAGAGATACGTGCATAAAAAGAGATTAACTTAAGAATCGATGGAAGATTTGCAAAAATGGTAGGGCTAAATAACAAATTATAGAAATTAAAGCCTTACACGGTCTAGCTGGACCTTAAATGCTTGTATGATTCTTGTGTGAATTTATACGGGTAATATTTTCCGCAATAAGAATTATTTATAGATTTTAATACATATATTAATCAACATTATTAAAATCGTTTCGAAAATGCGAATTGCATCAAATATTTTTTAAATTGCTAGTCAATTTAACTCGTGATAATACTGCGGTAGTTTAGAGTTAGCGTTTTCAAAGACCAAAAAATCATTCGGCATTTCTGAAGACTACATACGTAATATATAAATTCACGCAAGAATCATACAAGCATTTAAGATCCAGAGAGCTAGATCATATAAGACTTTGATTTCTAGTTTGTGTTATCACGTATACGGTCCTATAATATGTTATATTAATTTGACATTTTTGGATTTTTTTAGTTGTGCCGGATTGTGATACAACAGTATAACAACTTTTCCTAATGGCAAAGTTTCCTCAGATTTCTGTTACGAGCGAAACGTACCATATGTAAAATATTAAACGTACAATATGTAAAATATTAAAAACGTTTGACAACTGTCTTCTGATCGAACTTTATTCAAAATGATACAAGAAAGCTTATAAACTATCTTATAACTAAATCGGAGATGTGTTATTCGCAGCTTGGGAGAACAGACTGACTCGATCAGAACTAGAGGGACCTTCACAATAAAAGAGATGGAGATTCCGATAAATTTTAACCAATAACGTAATATTTTCAAATATCAAAAATATACGTGATGGGGATGAAAGAAACTGAGATATGTGACTGTCGATGACTCACGAATCCATTTAGGGATGAGTCATAAGACATCTATAAGACTGAATATTCTAGACTGAAGATTCTAGGTCTTAAGGATAGATAAAAAAAAAGACTAAAAAAGACTAAAAAAAGACTAAAAACGATAAGAGAAAGCAAATAAGAAAAGTAGCACGAACAAGATTTATTAGGAATGTTTAGGAAAAAATGTGTAGAAAATACAATATATTATATTAAAAATGTGACGTTAACAAAAGTGACATGGCACATAACACCTTCCCCTTTAAATTGAAGATCCTTCTAGATTTAACAAAATTTATATTCTTATAATCTAAGAAAACTTAGATGATATGACAATATAATACAGAGATTTTAACTTAATGAAATGAAATACACAATGTTTTGGGATTAATACATAGAGAAAATTTAAATTGAATAAAATTAGAGACTTAAATTATAATAATATTCTTAATAACACTAATAATGTCAATAATACTACGCTTAATGATAAATGTATGGACTTCCATACTACAATCGCTTGAGTTATCCTACATCTTACATGTACTCAGTAATAGTACTATACTAAACTTTGTAAGTCGGTGCTATTATGTGAACATGATCGCCGTATTTCGCGATTTCTTTCGAGTTGAGTTTGGAAGTTCGATAGTTTCCGTAGGTATCACAGCGAAAGTAACTATTCGTCATTTTTTCTTTAGTAGCCGTGAACGAGTTTTAATATTATTATTAAAATATTTATAAAAATATTAAATGCATCCTTCTTTTGGTATATAGCAAAACTTAAAAATATTAATACATTACCTATTTATATAATAATATTTATCTATTAATGAACATTTCGCAGTTATGTATAAAATAACTATATACCAGCAACTATAAACCAACAATAGTATATATTATATAATAAAAGCATATAATTCTATGATATAGAGTTTGATGATGTTTGCTTAACTCTTCTGCTTTTTTTAAATTTCACCTAAAATGGAACTCGCTGTTCTTAATACATACATATTTAATTAAGCATTTTAATATTTGATAAGATAGATATCTGAAATATTTATATTACGTTCTTTAGGGTCCTCGCATAATTTACTAGTATTTAATCAGATTAACATCAGGAATATAGTCTTTTTCGACAATATTTATAGCGTTCATAGTTTGACTAGGTAACAATGCATCACAATCCGCCTAAGAAAGCCTAATAAATTCGGTTGAATAAAATTGTGTTAGTCGCGGCTTATTGTCACATAAAATATGAAGAGTTTCGTTTTGAGGAGTTGTGTAACCAAGAATTGGTTTTCAATTGATACCAAACAGTATTATGAATTCTCATGACTCGAACATTGCATTCTTTTAATATGTTCTCTTTTAATATGTTCTCTATTCTTGCTGATTTTAACAATTCCAATTCGCAATTATAAATCGCTGAAACTTAATATAGCAAATCTGTCTATTTACAGATTATTATATTATTAATTTTCTTGCACTTAGCTATGTCGTATTCTGTTAAGTGAGTGCACAGCTGTTTATCAGATCTAAGATCTAAATAAGTATAAGTAGAGTTTATGAATGCATAAATGCTCCTCTCGCTCTGCTTGAGTAGTAATGGAATTACATGATATAATATAAAATTGTTTTGTTCGATTAAAGGTACCATATTTCAACCACATTTTTCATTTCAACAACATAAATCAAACGATGATTCTCATAAAATATGTTTATATTATTAACATCGATTAAATTAGTAAATTGATGGGGTTCTAAAGGTACAGGAAATTGTTTGTTATTTATCACATAATGAGTTTTTTTTAAGTTATTGAACAATTCTTTAGATATGAGTATTTTGGGATGGATTAACCTTCGGCATGCCAATAGAATAGCGTCTGTCAAAGTTTCTAATTCTATTGCATATTCAAATACCCTTTCTGAGCATTCTTTTAGATAAGAATTAATCAAGCTATTTAATTGAGTTTTAATTAATTTTTATCTATCTTTCAACATAAGGCTGTGAAGTTATTCTATATCTATTTCCTTAAACTTATTATTATTTGCTTCAAAGGCATTCGAAAAATTATCTATTGTTGCCTGCATAATATTTATTTATTTTTTATATAAATTTATTGTTATAATTATTTCGAATCATTATACAAGATCTATTTGTTCATTATAATAATTCATCGGATGAATGTGTATAATACCAAAGAGGTATAGTACTAAAGAGGAAATGTATCAAAGAGGATTTTCGCTATTTGACCAACAAAATCAAAGACATTTCGCTTAAATCTCTGATTATCAAATTCTTTAATCATTGAATTTATCTATCAAATTATTAATTATTTTTCTGTTAATTTTCAGACTTTTCAGTCTTCGCTTTAAACATTCCAATTCTTGTAATCCTGAACACAGCATATTAGTTTTGTACTTAATGTAACATAAAATCTCGATTTTATCAAAATCAAATTTTAATATTTTCTCTTTTTTTTCTAGTGCAATAATTAACATAATTTATAAATTTTCAATGATCTCTAAAAATATGTAAATCCGCTAAATTTTTAAAATACACTCTAGCTAGACACTCACGTGGTTGATTAATAAAAATTTCTACTGATACGATATTAACTGCTTGTATCATTCTGCAAAGGAAAATATGCATGTTTTAATTTATTAATATGTAAAATTTGATTGCCTTTCCCTTTTAATTTTATAATTAACATCGCTTCGGCGTATTACTTTAAATGGACCGTCGTACTGATCGATTAATTTTTTACTATCCGTTCTAATCGTTTCGTAGAATCTCTCGAGACATAATCTCTCGAGTCCAGTATCAAAAGTTTTATACGTTTATCATAATTTCTTTGAAGCTTCCTTAGCTTTGGCTCCTCTTAGGAGATTATCTTTTGCATATCTTTTAAAATAAGATAGTCTATCGACTAAATCCGAAGAATTCTCTATGTGTAATTCTCTGCCAAGGTTCGAAAAATGTACCAAAGAAATGTACCATTGAGGATAAACCTTCGGTCTACGACCGAATATAAATTCGTAAAGAGGTATTTTCGTTCTCTCATTATATGACGTATTATAAGAAAACAGCGACGTCCAGAGATGAGTCTCAATTATCTTGCTGAAAATTAATAAAAGGCTTTAAATACTCAACTAATACATGATCACTTATAAAAATTTTTCATCATTTTTAGATCTCATATGGACCATTTTTAGTCCATTTTTAACCCGTTTTTGCCCTTTTCGTGCGTCGCCGAGGAAATGATAACGAGTATAAATGAGTATGCGTATGAATATTTTTGAGAAAATTGCCCGTTTTCAATACTCGTTTTTTCCGCAGATGAACAAGGAATGTATACGCGAATATAATCATGAGTATTTTTGAGTGAATTGTCCGTTTTTAATACTCGTTTTTCCGTTATGAATATTTTTAAGTGGATTGTTCATTTTCAATATTCATTTTTTCGTGGAAGTATTTTTGAGTGGACTGTTCATTTTCAATGTCCGTTTTTCAACTGAATAATAAGTGAAAACATGTTACTATTTCCTCTTTTAATAATCATTCATTTATCACATTTATTAATTATCATATCAATTTTACATTAAACGATTAAAAAGTATTTTAATATTTATATATATAATAATTTTTAAATATTTTATACAATATCTAATAAATTGAAATATGGAATTTAAACAATAAGGTAACTCCGATATTTATATACACTGCGCGCCAAGATTTACGCCACAGAAATCAGAAAGAAGGAATTGAAATAATTTGCAGGCAACCAATCTATTATATACGCCTTTATGTTATATTAGTATTGTAATTTTAATTTTTTACTGTAATATTAATCATACTATGTCTTACTATGTCATACTATGTCTTACTGACTTATGTCAAATGAATCGATTTGTCAATGTAATAAGTAGCGCAACCATATATCATTTAATTCATATTAAATCATTACTGAGAGAGTAGAAAATACATGGTTATTTGGTGATACATAGATATAGAGAGATAAAGAACGAAGTATAGCAAAATACAAATGCTTAACTTCATTCTCTGTTCGACTTAATGTGATACATCTTCACCTGCGTTCAGGAATTACATCTAGTTAACTGTAAGGTGCATTTTTGCTATAATATACGTGACGTAATCTATAGCTTAGAGTTATCTGGGTAATTTCTGTTTAGAATATACGAAATTTTAAGTGAATTGGATATCCAAAACGCAGTTTGGATATCCAAAACACAGTTTGGATTTTAAGTATATTAAATTCAATGCATTATACATAAAATATATCATGCCTCCTCACATCATAACTCTCCTAATGAATGCAAGATTTATTATTAAGAATTATTATCTATTATTTTTAATATATTATATATTCACCATTCATATTCCTTAATAAAACTTTGTAAACACATTTAATAAATTACTGCATCATTTTACGTTGTATTTCCAAATATTATTTTTTAAAATATCCAAATATTATTTTATAAATTTTTTATAAGCCATATATTCTGAGACCGTGCATGCGCGCGCGCGCGCGCGCGCGTGTGTGTGTGTGTGTGTGTGTGTGTGTGTGTGTGTGTGTGTGTAGAACACGGTAAAAATGCAAAAATTTTTAAAAGTTTTTCTTATATCATATTCAATTTTACATAAAAATTAAATATTTTTTATTTCTAATTTTTTTTAATAATAGACGTTTTCAGAATAATATATTTAATCTTAATCATAATAAACAGTATTTGATAAATTAAGTTTTCGATAAATGTGACATACATACCGGAATTTCTCTAATATTATCATATTGTATATTATGTATATGTACATATACCAGGTATATAAGCTTAAATCCGCTGTTTTTTCAGTTAGAAAAACACATTTTTTTTTCCTAGGAAGCAAAAACAAATTTATCAAAATATTTGCCCTCGCTAACTATACATTTTTCCCATCTTTCGGGCAATTTGTGTATACCACGCCAAAAAAATTCCTCATCTTTCGAAGCAAACCACTCATCAAGCCATTTTCGGATGTCTTCGTAGAATCGAAGTGCCGCTCAAGGAGCGCGTGGCCTATCGACGAAAACAGATGATAGTCAGAAGGTGCCAGGTCTGATGAGTAAGCGGGATGGGATAGCACTTCCCAGTTGAGTCTCTCCAAGTAGTTTTGGACCATTGTTGACGTGTGCGATGGTGCGTTGTCGTGGAGGAAAATCAGCTTGTCATGTCTTTTCCGATAATGTGGCCTTTTTTCACGCAGAGCACGGTGCAATTTGATCAGTTGTTGGTGGTAGCGGTGAGCATTAACATCAATTTCATCAGGTTTTAACAGCTCGTAGTAGATGACTCTCCTGATCCCATCAAACGCACAACATCGTCTTCGTCCGAAGCGATTTGGTCTTGAGGAAGATGTTGATGGTTGGGCGGGATCAACCCAAGATTTCTTGCGTTTAGGATTCTGAAAATAGATTCACTTTTCATCGTCTGTCATAATCCGATGCAGGAACGACTTTCTTTTTTGTCTGGCAAGCAGAATTTGGCATGTGTTTTGGCGTTGCTCCATCTGCCTATCGTTCAGTTCATGCGGCACCCATTTTCCGATCTTTTGAACCTTCCCCATGGCATGTAGCCGCATGAATGGTTGCTTGAGAAACACCCAATTGCTCGGCAAGCATTTTTTGCGATTGGATATCGTCTTCGTTCAAAAGAGCCTGCAATTGACAATCCTCAACCTTCCTGGGCCGATTTTCACGCTTCTTGTCACTCAGGTCAAAATTGTCGTCATTGAACTGGCGAAACCAATCTCTGTACGTTGTTTCCGATAAAGCATTGTCGCCATAGGCCTCCACAAGCATTCGATGCGATTCGGCAGCTGATTTCTTCAAATTGAAACAGAAAAGCAAAGCTTCCCGCATATGCTTTTTTTTTAGCAAAAAACTAGACATGATTACGAAAGAAAAAATATATATTGTTGTATGAAATTGCTGATGATGTGCACTGGTTAATGTTGACAGATGTCAAACACATAAAAAAAAGTGTATTATGTGCCCAGGGTAGCTTTGTACGCTCTAATGCCACCTATGAACAAACAGCGAATTTAAGCTTATACACCTGTATTCCCTTCGACGAACTCAGAAATCCAACAAATAGATTTTTGTTAAATACGGGAGCCGACATAAATATCATAAAGGCAAACGTTTTACTTCACGACACGTTAGTATATCAAGATAATAAAGTGTGAGAGAGATAGTAAAGATAATAAAGGACATTACAGAAGAAAAACAGCATACTTTCGGAACCGCATATTTAAATTCAGAAAACGGCATTCACCAATTTCACGTAGTACCGAGTGAATTTCCATTAAAAGAACAAGACATTATATACAGGTTTAACCTTTTTACGTCTTGAAAATGCAAAAATAGATTTTGAAAAACAAACGGTTACAGTCCGAAATAACAATGTATATTCGTTAGAATACAATAATTTAATAACCGTACACTGAGAGAAAAATATATCGTATTGTTTGTGACTATAATTGCATGGTTAAATAATTATGGTTAGAAGCAATCATTTATCAATTAGAAGCATTATTTTTGTACTTATTATTGCTATAATTAACATTATAGTAACAATAACTTTATATGTATAGTTTTATCACGTACAAAAATTGTACTATTAATTGTGATAATTTTAAATATTAATATGAAATATGAAAATACGTAAAGAAAATAATCATTTTAACGTGATAATTGCAATCATAATTATAATGAATATAATCATTTTTTCTCAACATTCGCTTACTATTTACATAGTATATAGTAGCACAACTCTCTATCAGCACCTTTGATGTTAGTTTTCCCAAAAGTGCGAAATAAGTAAGTTTCCCAATAGCGCCATCTGAATTTCTTTCTCAGTTGCTCTTTATTTTTCCGTTCTCTCTCTTTCTTCTTAGGTCGTTTGTACATTAAAGTTTAATCTAAATGTAATAAAACTAAAAGAAATAGATTTATAATTGTAATGCACTGCAAAATAAAAAAAAATAAAAATAAGAAGATATAAAATTATATAAATGTTGTATAATACAAATATTATACTGTAAAAATATTTTAATTAACGACTGCAGCACGATGTTTTCCTGCTAGATCGCTTGCGTTTTAAATTAAGAGAATTGCATCACATAAAACGCAGATTTTCTAGTTAAAACGAAAACAATCCAGGTAGAAAACAAACAATATACTTAAATCGTTAAAGGGAAATAATATTTAATTTAATATTAAATGGTCCTGAAAGAGAGAACGAAAAAAAGAAAAAGTGAGATAGAAGTTTAGATAGGCGTTACTGAACAACTTATTTATTTCGTGCATGCGCATTCCATTTTGGAAAACATAAAATCAGGAGAGTTGCGCCACTGTGCTATTTACATGACGTCTGTCTAGTCACCAGCTAGGTAGACATATTTACATATTTGGTAACAATATATAACTAAAAAATATATTTTAAAAAATGAAAAAATCTGTAGTCATTTTCAAATAGTGTGTATAACTATATTAATAGCATATTTGACTGTACTTCTAACTATTTAATTGGTCAAATTTTTACTATATATATTATAAAAATTAAAAAGAAAATAATTGTAAAAGTAATTATTTGCACTAATTGTTTGGCAATACTATACACGAAAAAAACAGAATTGGTTGAATTAACTAAAGTTGTGACAGAAATTGGTTTGATTTCTGGTTAAATCTATCAGAATTCTCATTGAAATAATCAATTTCAAAATCTACCAGAATTCTAGTTGAAATAATCAATTCCCAATCTACCAGAATTCTGTTTGAAATAATCAGAATCTAACCTTCTATCAATCTAAATTTAAGCAGAAATCAAGTAAACTTAACTAATTCTGGATCGTTCATTTTCCATCAATTTCCCACAATTTTTCATTTCCCACAATTCCAGTAATTCAATCAAATATTTTTTCCCGTGTAGCAATAGTATATTTGATCATATTTACATAAATAATAATTTAACATTTTCCTTAAGAAAAAACTACAGGAATAAGAATTATATCACAGTCAAGCCGATCACACATGCTCAAAAATAAAACACGCAGCACTCATCATAGCAGGATGAAATACGTCAGCCACAGAGATCGGACGATCTCTTGAGGTGACTGAGGACAATCGTTTTGTCATTTTCATTTCCTAACTATGTATATAACTTAATAAATATCAGCGTATTATTTCGTTTCCATGTAATCTCTTCAAATATTAATAATATTAAACTATCAACAGAGACATGAAATTAAAAATGATTACAGTAGAAAGTATAAGTAACATTGGCAATGTCCTCTCGATCATAAACGTGCGATTAGCTCAGCGTAAAAAAATGTAATGTAGCTCAGCGTAAATAAATATATTAGGCTATTGTTTTAAAGATCAAATCTTATCAACGATACGATGCGTTTTTTAATAATTAATTGTAGTTAATAAAATAGAATATACAAAACAGTAAATAACAAAACTAATTCGAATTGGCTCTTGAAATATTAACACAAAATATAATAACACAAATAAAAAATAGAATAAAAAACAGTAATTCCTTATTACCTTTATGAGACATTTTTTACTAAACAAAACAATTTTCTAAACTCAATGTATAGAGATGAACATAAGAAGTTTGACAAAAAAATGGTTTGGCTGATTAACAAATATAATAATGAAATGATTTCTAAGATTAAACTGATTCAGTATTTTTGGAATTACTCTGATAACAATTCTTTTTCTAAGAATTCACCTTCAGGGGTGTTTAACAATTATAATAGTTTTAAGATACACATTAAACAATCTTCTTTTTTTATTTCAAATGAACAACACTGTTTTCCGCATGAATCGCACTATTTTCTATTAGGAATAAATGGTTTGAGAATCTGTCAAAAATTCCCATTCCGACTGAAATACAATGTCTTTTACAACTTGGCAGCATTTTTCTTTACCTTCATTTAACTTGAAGAAAAATTGTTTTGAATTCATAAAATCTATTGAATAATAAGAAGTAAAAAGTCTAAGCAATACTATTTATGAGAGCTAACAAAGGTAATGTTATCGTAGCAATTCCTCAAGACGAATATAAACAAAAAATGCGTAATATGTTAGAAGATATGCACATACACAGTAATTAATTCATTCAATTAGGAAATTCACTAAATCTTAGAATTTTATTGACGAAATGGAAGAATTGTGAGTATATTGATTCGAAAATGTACAAAAAATTATACTGCAGTGGTGGGATCCTTTCGAGAGTCTATGGATTTCCCAAGATTCATAAAAACGGGTGCCCTTTGAAAATTATTATTTCGTCTATTGATAATCCTCTTTATTCATTGGCCTTATTTTTGCACAATATTATCAAGGACAATGTTCCTAAACTAGTCATATCATTAATAACAGTTTCAAAATGGTTAAAAAACTGAATGGTTTTTGTTTAAATAATATTTATTCATTAATTTCTCTTGATGCAACATCATGATTTATCAACATTTATTTAGATTCGGCTATAAAAAGTATTGCAGACAGACATTTTATTACACATTGTTGTATATTAAACGAAGAATTTCTTAAAGCTTTAAGATTGGTATTAGAATCTACTTTTTTTACCTTTGATGATAGAATTTATAACTAAAAATTTGGAACACCCATTCTCCGTTGTCTCCCATCATTGCAGATTTTATAGAAGATTTAGAGATTTGGAACTGAGGTACTTTTTTATTTTATTTAGATATGTTGACGATATCGCGACTGCTATTTCTAATCACTTAATTGAAGAATTTTTAGAGGTGTTCAACTCTTTTCATTCAAGATTGCAATTCACCTTAGAGGTTGGTTGTAATCGATTGAATTTTTTGATTATTAAGATTATTAAGATGAACGGAACATTAGAATTTAATATTTATCATAAATTAACTTTTTCGGGAATATCTCAGTTTTTGTCTCTTCCTCTTTCACAAAAGAGAGGTGTTCTTATGAGCATGGGGCAGAATTTTTTTACTATCTCATCCAAAATATCATAAGGATAATTTCAATTTTATTATTAAGACATTTTTAGACAATGACTATCCTATTATGTTTATTTTTGAAACGATCAATTTATGATTAAGGTCTCTTTTAAAATGTAAGACGCTTAAACAAACAGATAAAAGTAATATCGACAATAAAGCAACTTCGTGATTTATTATCCATTTATTTATTCATTTATTTTTTGCCTTGTATTTATGACAAATTCAAGAGCATTATCAAAAATCATAATGTTAAATTGTCTTTCTTCAGTGAATAAACTAGACTTCAGTTGAATAAACTTGACGGAATTAAAGCACAAAAAGACGTTCTTTCTCATGAGTCAAAGAAAAATATAGGTTACAAACTTAATTATAAAAATTGCAATACCTCTTATGTTGGACAGATGAGTCGTAAATTAAAGATTAGAATTAACGAACTACGAATTAAAAATGACTTAATAAAAATGAATTAATAAAAAGAGTAATTTGTTATTTCTGAACATAGATTGCAATCTGAACATGATTTTGATTGAAGTAACACCAAAATTTTGGATAATGAGAGATATATTGGGAAAAGATTAATGTCTGAAATGCTTAATATTAAAATGCAGGAAAATGGTCTAAATTTGAAATCAGACACAGAGTTCTTATATTGCTTACACGAACATAATTAATAAATTTTAATAATTTTTTTTATTAGTATATCTATACTTAAGCGGCTATCTGTATTGTTTTTCAATCCAATGACTTTTGATAATAATGTTATTATTTCCTCTCTTAGAATATTTATTTCTTAATGTTCTCTTACATTAGTTAACTCTGCTTTGACACTACGAACGTTATGTTTCTTTTAAGAAATTTAATTTAATTTTATCTATTTTTATGATTTCAATTTATTCAATTTATAATATTGTATAGTTATAGTTTATAGCAGGTCTCTTTAAAGTTTGATTATCCTTCTTTTTTAGTAACTATTCTTTTTAATGATTATTTAGTTCGCACTTAGCTAATCAACTAACTGACGATTACATACACTCCAGACATGGGAATTTGTTGAGACTTATTTACTCGATTTCTACTATGAACAGTACGAACATTAGATTGTGAACAATTATTACTGATTGGAAGCTTTGAAAATGGCTTGAATACAGCGAAACATTCAGTTTGGTATTTTATGTAATAGATCAGTAGATACGATCGAAATATATGTATTTGATATTCGCCACCAATTACCGCTATTAATGCTCTTAATTGCCCGTTTTTTATTCTATTTTTTATTTGAGCAAATAATAAATTGAAATAAAAAAATAAAAAATAATAACAAAAAAATTATTTTTTTCGATATAACCGTAATAAATTTTTTTATTACATAAAAGGGATTGTTTGATCACAATTCCCAAATTATTTCATTTCAACTAATTAGTAATTTAGTTATATTTATCATGTAATAACCACCTAACTTTGTTACCAATTTCCAAATCTTGGTAGTAATAGATGTATGATTCTACGTATTTTTAATTATGTTTGTTGTTACAACATTTTATAGTATAATTTACTACATGATTTATGTGTAAGATAACCATATGGTACAATGTAGTTGAATGACATATTATGATCGTTATGATCATAATTTAGTATTCATACTATAATTCATATGATTAAAATAATTATAAATTTATGATTATTTCAAAAAATGATTATAAATTATAGTTAAATTATGGTTATTTCAACCATTTTTTTTCTCAGTGTACCAGTTAGGAGCATACGTAACGCACGTATATACTTAGTTAATACAGAAAAAGAATTGAATATTGAAACATCTGTAATTAATGTAGAGCCAGTGTTAATTGACACGAATCCGAGGGACAGCCCTACATTCGCAATAAATTCGGTGATCTCGAATAACTTAATGAACAAATTAAAAATATTGAAGAAAAGTCTACGACTAGATCATTTAAATAAAGAAGAAAAACTTTCGATATTATCAATTATTGAAAATTATAATGATATATTTCGTTTGCCGGAAGATAAATTAAAAGGAACAAATATAATTATACATTCTATTCCCACTACGGACAATGTTCCTAGCTATCAAACAATATAGATATTTTTCCATTCGTAAAGAAGAAATTAAATAACAAATTACTAAATTACTTGAACAAGATATTATTCAACCTTCTCTTTCAACATTCAATTCTTCATTACGGGTAATAAAACCAAAAAGCCTGATGCTAATGACAATAAACAGTGGAGATTATTAATAGATTTTTGTAAATTAAACGATAAGACAATCGACACGTATCCTTTTCTTAATATAGCGGATATTTTAGATCAATTAGAAAAAATCTAGATATTTTTCATGCTTTGATTTAGCTTCGGGTTTTCATCAAATTCCGATGAAAGATTCAATAAAAACAACTTTTAGTACCTCATAGTCATTACGAATATAAAAAGATGCCTTTCGGATTAAAAACTGCTCCTGCGACATTTTAATGTCTGATGGACAATGTTTTAATGGGTTTACAATATTTGTTTCGTTTATTTAGACGATATTGTTATTTACGTAGAATCTTTGAAAGAGCATAAACAAAAACTTAATCAACTTTTCTAACGAAAAGAAACCAGTCTTAGCTTACAACGAGAAATGTGAATTTTTTAAAAAAGAGCTCCTTTACTTAGGTCATATAATTTCAGAGAAAGGGGTAAGACCTAATCCAAAAAAAGTACAGACAGTAAAATAGTATCCGGTCCCAAAGAATCATAAAGAATTTAGACAATTTTTAAGTCTTTATGTAGGTTATTATCGACATTTTATTAAAGATTTTAGTTCGATTATTCAACCATTCACATCACTTTTTAGGAAAAATGTACCCTTCAAATGGGAAATACAATAACAAATAAATGTCAAGAAAATTAAACAATTGTTATGAATCTATTTTGCAATATCCAGATTTCATAAGGAATTTGAACTATCGATGCTAGTGACGAAGGAATCGGCACGGTTTTATCACAAGGAGAAAGAGAATAATCTTCCTATTGCTTATGCTTCCTGAACTCTTAATAAAGCAAAACTTAATTATGATACTATAGAGAAAGAACTTTTAGCTATCGTATGTGCAACAAAATGTTTTCGACCATACGGTAGAAGATTTAAAATAGTTACTGATCATAAATTATCTATCTGGCTTTCTAACGTTAAAGATCCATCATCTCGATTAATACGATGGCGATTAAAATTAAAAGAGTATGATTATAAAGTCTTTTATAAAGAAGAAAAATAAAACACTAATGCGAATGCTCTTTCTAGAATATCACAAATATATAAATAGTTTTGTAGGCGAGAACCTCAATTAGCAAGTTTTTAGTTACAATTTATTTTTGCAGCATGCATTAAATGATTCATTTTGGAAAACACAAAATATAGTTTTACAAATTTCGGGTAAAATCAAAAGATTACTTGTAATAAAGACAAGTTCCTCTCCTAAAATTAAAATTATTTTATCAAAAAATGAGAAAAATAAAATAGAAAATTGAACACTTACACGCCAGGAAATATTAATAACAAAGAAAAATAATTTAATCGAAATAAACCTTATCACGCGAGAAAGCAATTAAGCATTATAAATTTAGAAACAGTATTTAATTGTTTAATTAAATTAAATGAATGTGCTATTTCACACAATCAAAAGATAATATCAGTATACCCATAGGAAATATATCATTAATAAACTAAGAATAATTCAAATGATTAAATATATATTTAAAGATACACCAATACAAGTATTTTTACTCGAATCTAACAAAATTACTGATTCAGATAATAAAACAAGATCCTTAAAGAATTATATAATTCAAAAATCAACAGTCATAAAGTTATAACTAAAACTTTAAAACATATTCAATAATATTATTCATGGGACGGCATAAAACAAAAATGTTAAAAATTTTTTGTCAAAGCTTGTTATGATTGTCAAAGACGAAAATTAGTTTCCGGAAAAACAAAAGCTCCCACTGCTAATTACGGATATCTCAAACAAAGCGTTCCAAAGTTGCATTAGATATTGTAGGACCATTATCGAATACAAGGAAATAAATATATATTAATTACACAGGATCAGCTGACGAAATTTTGCACAGCATATCCGTTATCAGATATTAGTAGCATTACAATAGTTGATATAATTATTAATAAATTCATTTACACTTTTGATTCACATGCAGAGTTGCTCTCTGATGAAAGTAGTAATATATCTGGAGAAATGATGAAGGAAGTTGCTAGAATTTTTAAAATAAAACAAGTTAAAACCAGTGTTTACCATCCACAGTCAAAGTACGGATCTTTGGAAACGCTCGCTTTTCCACAGACTGAATCACACAACTCCTATGTCGATATTCGCTCTGTTGTGCTTACTTATATATACATTTTACAAAAGTAATTATATTTAATACATTGTATACAAATATATGTAATGTTATACAGATATAGATATATAAACATATACACACATGCATAAACGTATATATGTACCAGGTGTATAAGCTTAAATCCGCTGTTTGCTCATAGGTGGCATTAGAGCATACAAAGCTACCCTGGGCACACAACACACTTTTTTTTATGTGTTTGACATCTGTCAACATTAACCAGTGCACATCATCAGCAATTTCATACAACATATATTTTTTCTTTCGTAATCATGTCTAGTTTTTTGCTAAAAAAAAGCATATGCGGGAAGCTTTGCTTTTCTGTTTCAATTTGAAGAAATCGGCTGCCGAATCGCATCGAATGCTTGTGGAGACGACAATGCTTTATCGAAAACAACGTGCAGAGATTGGTTTCGCCAGTTCAATGACGACAATTTTGACCTGAGTGACAAGAAGCGTGAAAATCGGCCCAGGAAGGTTGAGGATTGTCAATTGCAGGCTCTTTTGAACGAAGACGATACCCAATCGCAAAAAATGCTTGCCGAGCAATTGGGTGTTTCTCAAGCAACCATTCATGCGGCTACATGCCATGGGGAAAGTTCAAAAGATCGGAAAATGGGTGCCGCATGAACTGAACGATAGGCAGATGGAGCGACGCCAAAACACATGCCAAATTCTGCTTGCCAGACAAAAAAGAAAGTCGTTCCTGCATCGGATTATGACAGACGATGAAAAGTGAATCTATTTTCAGAATCCTAAACGCAAGAAATCTTGGGTTGATCCCGCCCAACTATCAACATCTTTCTCAAGACCAAATCGCTTCGAACGAAGACGATGTTGTGCGTTTGATGGGATCAGGAGGGTGTCATCTACGAGCTGTTAAAACCTGATGAAATTGATGTTAATGCTCACCGCTACCACCAACAACTGATTCAAATTGCACCGTGCTCTGCGTGAAAAAAGGCCACATTATCGGAAAAGACATGACAAGCTAATTTTCCGACAACGCACACGTCAACAATGGTCCAAAACTACTTGGAGAGACTCAACTGGGAAGTGCTACCCCATCCCGCTTACTCACCAGATCTGGCACCTTCTGATTATCACCTGTTTTCGTCGATGCGCCACGCGCTCGCTGAACGGCACTTCGATTCTTACGAAGACGTCTGAAAATGGCTTGATGAGTGGTTTGCCTCGAAAGATGAGGAATTTTTTTGGCGTGGTATACACAAATTGCTCGAAAGATGGAAAAAATGTATAGTTAGCGAGGGCAAGTACTTTGAATAAATTTGTTTTTGCTTCCTAGGAAAAAAAATGTGTTTTTCTGACTAAAAAACAACGGATTTAAGCTTATACACCTAGAAAGATTTCAGGAATTTGCTCTGAATATTACTGTACAAACTCTGGTTCTATCAAGTGATCTGGATTTGCGTGACTCGAAGACTGATCTTGGCGTTGCGCGCTTTTCGTTTGGCCTTAATAGTTTTAATTTTGATTATTGAGTATTGCTTTTATGATAATTATTTGATGAATTATTCGAATTAAAACAATTATTATAATTTTGTCATTATGCATCTGTTATCTATTCGCTTGAATATTGTTGAATTCATTTTGAATTGCTCTCAAAATTTTGCACAGAATCGCGTCATTATTACTATATTGAAAATTATGATTTTCATTTCTATTTTGTACATGAAAAGTTTTTTCTTACATTCGTTTTCAGAATGACCTATCTTTTTGCAATAATTACATATTATGTAACTTGATTGATTAAATCTATTTTCTTTAAAGAAGATTTAAAGAAGATGTACTTTCCGTGTAGTATTTTGATTTTCTAAAATCTTATGGTTCCCTCTATTGCATTTTCCAAAATATTAAATTTTTGCACTAGAAGATGTTGACTGACGTTTTTATGGAGTCCGCCTATAAAATGGTCTATTAATTTATTGGTTACAAAAACTCTTATTCCTGTCCTTGCTGCCTGATGAGGGAGATTGCAATGATCATATCGGAATTTAACTTTCTAATTCTAATAATATATTTTTCAATAGATTCATCTCTGATCTGCCTAAGGTTACTTATTTCTAATTCCCACTGTTCGAACGTTTTATAATTATCGAATTCTTTTATTAGTATTTCACATAAATTCCTTAAGATTCGTTATTGTGTACAGATCTAACTAATGCAGCATCGCTCGTTAATTTTGTTTGGATCGGTCTACAGAAAAATAATCTTTTTTCGGGCTATACGAATTCTAAAACTCCTTTACAATCTGATATGAATTGATGAACCGGAATATTTTTACCATTAAAAACACAGCTAAGAGATTCAAATTATGATGAACGGAAAAATAACTATTAGTTGTCAAGAATCTTCTTTCAACTTTGTTGATCTTTATTTACGCGAAGATTTTCGATATGAGATTTTAACTGTGATGACGCCTGATCATGATTAACGATGAAAATATGTAATCAGACTCGAAGCTATCTACCGAATTACTTTTGTCTGAAATATTTGACTTATAATGTTAAGATTTCGACAGTTCATAAGACTTACATTGGTAGTACAATATACAGCATGATTGACCTTTGAGTGTCAGATATTAATCGAAGATTCGATGTCTGAAATGTTCAAGATTCAATGACTGAGATATCTAAAATTCGATGAGCATTTTTTCGTGTTGGTTGTCCATGGAGTCTTGTCATTGCCATCAGCTCCAGAAGAGACTATTACGTTCCGTCGGAGATGCTTTATGCTTCTTTCTCACTATTTCGATTCGTTAACGTTTGCGGTAATCTTCTTTTTCTTTGAACGAAAATCGTAAGTTGTTGCTGTAATCAAAGTTTTATCGGCCGGACGTTCGAGTTGTAGGAACGATTGTATTGTCCGCTGTACTTGCCACTAGGAATTGCCATCAGCCTTCAGTCTTCTACCTCAACGTCAGTGGATTGTTAGGTTTTCTTGATTCAGATTTCTTCCAACAATGTATCTCTTCGTTCTGTCTTACTTGAAGATGATTCCAAAATAGGATTGATTAGCCTGTGGTCTTCTATAAACAGTTGGGTATCGCTGCTATCAATTATTACAAGTGAGTAATATGTAAAGTTAGAATTAAAAAGATTCAACAACTGTCTTCTAATCGAACTGTATTCAATAATGACATAGGTAAGCTTATAAACTAAGTCGGAGATGTGTGTTATTCGCTTAAAAACAGACTGACTCGATCAAAATTAGAGGGATCTTCACTATGATGAAAGAGGTAGAAATTCCGATAAATTTTAATTAATAACATGACATTTTCAAATATCAAAAATATACGTAAAAGGGATGAAAGAAATGGAGATATGTGACTGTCGATGACTTACAAATCTGTTTAGGGATAAGTGATAAGGTATCTGTAAAATTGAATATAAGATGGGTCTTAAAGATAGATAAAAAAAAGGACTAAAAACTATAGGAGAAAGCAAATAAGAAAAGTAGCAGGAAACAAGATTTATCAGGAATGTTTAGGAAAAAATATGTAGAAAAACTTTGTTAAAAACGTGACGTTAACAAAAGTGACGTAGCGCGTAACATTTCACGGTATTGACGAAGTTATGAATCAAATGTTAGAAATAAAAAACTAAAAACTCATGTAACTTGCGAACGATTTAAGATAATCGAATTTCGATAAGCATAATTTAGCACAACTCGCAGAATTCGATAGGAGTTGCTCTAAGTTGCGAATAAATGCCTGCTCGGAGATCTCGATCAAACTTGAAATCGCGAACTTACAACACAGTTTGGATACGATGTGAATATTAGCTTGCTCACCGGTCAAATATGTATTTCTTGGCGGTCGTGATTCCTTCCTGAGCCTTTTAATTTAAATCCTTAGGGGATTTTAATTTAAATTCTTACGGTTTCTCGTGATCATTACAGAGCCGCAGCGACAGAATAGCGATAACGCACATCTCGAAAAAAATGTTTGTCTGGGACTATAGGATTATAGTATCATCTTTGGTCGATGCCAACGATTGTTCATCTCTAAAGTCATTAGATTTATAGAAGGCAATGGCAACTTTTCCAGTTTGGTTATATCAATAATATA
>NW_012130104.1:430234-432928 GCF_000143395.1 Atta cephalotes | reverse complement strand
TGGATAGCTCGCTCGCTTGGAACTTTGGAAGCTGATTTTTGGAGAGGTGTAGAATATCATCAGAATCAAGTCATCATTAGTCAAGAGTATCTTCAGAGAGTATTATTGCGAAACCAGTACTTATTTCTGTATCTCTACAATCTGTGCATAAACTTTTATGCACTAACACTTCAACAACAAATAAACCTGTATTAGATTAAAAAATATAAAAATTAAGAATTCGTACAATATTTCTTTTGGTTCATAAATAAATTATTTACAATTAAAAAATTGATTTACATATTTATATAGTTTTATTTTCCCAATAAAGTACTATGTTTATATAAATACATAAGTTTGAAAATGATTTTGCATTAAGATCGAATTTGCGGTACTATAAATATAAATATATAAATTTAGTAACTTTCTTTGTTTTTTCACCGAGAATAGATCTCCGATATGATGCACGTATGCGTATATGCATGTATGCGTGTACACTCACCGACTAAAAGGTCGCAATCCTTTTTTTTTTAATGGATTTCAGAATGCAGTTTGTTCACCAAGCGATTTAGTCTTACTTATGGATCCATAAGTAAGAACCAATCACTCGGCAAACATTCCGAAATTCATTATGACCTTGTAGTTGCTCGGTGAGTATGTATTGATTCATCCGATTATGTATGTCATGCATTTTTTAAAGAGTTTTATACTACACACAGCTTAAAAATGATTCATTATTAAACCTTGTCTGAACATCTTTTGTCACATTATAAAGGACGTACATTACATGTGAAAAGTAATAATGTGCTAATGCATGTAACATTAACAATAACAACATACTGAAGAAGTTAATATTGAATGGGTAAACAGGTAAAAATAGATATACTTTGAGTTTGCTGGGATATAAGAGACTTTTCTCGTGAAGGGCACAGATTGTCGCGACAGGCCAACTTTAAATTGCGCCATTGAAACTTTCATCGCGTTTCGCAAGATAGATAACTTGGAGCGATGCTTTACCAAAAGAGAGAGAATTCATGCATGCGTGCTCCACAAAAATGTAAAATGGTGCGCGCCTGTGTTTTCCTCATCTTATCCAAAGAAGTTTTAAAATTATAAGCTGCACTTGAATTGTTATTATGAAATGTGCATAGGCATCGTTCTAACTCTTTAAATCTCCTAGAGTGAAATCTCACTCGAAGAGATTAAAAATTTAGGCTGTCTTAAAAAAAGAATAAAAATACGATCACTCTTGTTCAAAAGATTTTTATTTTTTTTAGAGTTATATTTATTCTTTTTAAATGAGATTCCAAAGGAGTGAAATCTCTCAATCCCTTTTTTGGAGTGTAATACTAGGATAGATGGAACCTCACTTTAAAAAATGTATTGAGATTTTACTCCTTCGGAGTGAATTTCATTTCAAAAGAGTAAATCTCATTTTAAAAAGAGTGAAAATATGCTATTCTTAAACAAGAGTATTTTCACTCTTTTTTTCAAGATAGGGTAAATTTTCAATTTCTTCGAGTGAGATTTCACTCTACGAGATTTAGAGAGAATGTACAACGATATGTTTACAGAACGTCTGCTGAAGTAACGAATCGATAAAGAGGATCCAACATTTATTGCATCTCTGACATAACTCGCTGCAAAATTATCTGTAACACAAAATTCGGCAAAAGATAAAATGAATAGCGCAGAAGTTTAATATAAAATAGATTTATTTTATATTAAAATATTCATAACAAGATTAAAATTGCAACAACAATTGAAGAAAAATAAAAGTGAAACAATACTGATTGTAAGAGAAAAGTTTTTGTAACCATATAATTACATATCATAATTATTACTATTATACTATAATGCTTATTAATAACTAAAATAATGACCATTGTGATATAACATGTAATTATATTCACAAATATCAAAAATCTTTCTCTCAGTGATCGATTTGCAATGTTACAAATTCATTTAATCACGAAAAATGAGACAAAATAGTTTATGTGTTTGATTAAAATTTTTGAAAAAGCGGATTTATTTATGCATCCTTAACGCTTTTAGATCGAAACAGAAAGCCAATAATCGCCAACCATTTTAATATTATTTTTATTCCATTCTTCATACTGAAGCGAATCGTGGAAACTTATCGACAAGTCACTAAAAACTGCAATGCATTACAGATATCATAAAAGTTATGTAACAAATGTATTTGATCTGTCGATATTGCGATATCGCTTCAGAGAGGCTTCGGTACAAGCTTAATTCTGATTTAGCCCCGGATTTCTAAAACTTTTGAAGCTTTTGGGTATATATGCAGTATTATATACATGTTTTTAATAACGCAGTAATTGTGCAAGATAACTTAGTGAACTTCAAAACTTCGCGAATCGGCAGCTATATGAAATCGCACGCGAGTAGTTAATACCTCGCAAACTTCGCAATACAAAATTGGCACACATTCGAGTTTGTATTTATTAGCCTCTCCGGGAGATGGATTCGCTGATTAATTTCCTTACGGTACACTTACTGCCCTCAAAAGGCTGAGTGCTATCCCGATGCTCCGAGTTGCAAGACTGTAATTAAATGGCACAGCAGCGGATATACATCACTCCCAATAACTAATGTACTGGGATCAATTCTAGTAATGCACCAGGGACGAGGGGGTTTTATCATGAAAAGAGAGAGAGAGAGAGAGAGAGAGAAGAGAGAGAGAGAGAGAGG
>NW_012130104.1:427425-429120 GCF_000143395.1 Atta cephalotes | reverse complement strand
GAGAGAGAGAGAGAGGGATAGAGGGGGGGGGGAAGGGAGAATTGCTTTACGGTTATCCGACTCAACCAGGCGGAATGAGCCAATTTCGTTCAATTAAATCATCAGAGAAAAAAATTCTCTCTTTTACTTCATATAGTCTTTCTTTATAAAAAAAAATATCGAGCTTTCAAAGATTATTCGATTCTGCTTTCACATCTAAAATTCATGTGAAATCGATCCTTTTAGCAAATTGTTTCCTGAATTTCTTCCATTACGAGTAATCTCTAATTTGCTGTCAAATAGGCAATATATTTCTGAATGATATCGCGTGATGGCATCCTAATTAGAATTTAATTTAACGCATAACATGTTATCATTCTCGATTATGATAACAAGATATCAGCCAAGCTGAGTCTCCAGGGTTCTGGACTCCTTGGAATCATTGACTTTCTTGAAATCGATCGATCTTCATTTTCGAAGAAAGGCGTGTGATGTTAGAGCCAGCAAAAGTTGCAATTTTCGAATACGCAAGAGAATGACAACGGTGAGGCTCCGAGGTTGTTTAAGATTGATGCGATAGATTAAATTAACAAGGATGCTCGAATTAATCCATTCTAAATAATCCCTAGTAATCTATCTTACCATCGATGGAACTGTCGGCGACGTATCATGTTCGCTAAATTTTTCTTGGGGGGCGAGTGATAGAGAACACATCCTTGGTCTATCAGTTTTGAACCTTCGAAGATCTTATTTTGTGAAATAATCTTATATATAGAATACACACTGATAAAAAGATAACTGGAATGTAGCACAGATGAAAGACTTTTTCCAAGTTATTTCTTTTATTTTAAAACGCTCGTTATAATTATACAGATATTTAAAAATAGAATGAAAATTTCGTCATGTAAAAGTTCCATGAAGTTTCCAGAAACTAATTTAGAAACCATATCAATTCCAAATTATCTCATTCGTATTTAAGTAATTTAGAAATCACAATGCTAGCAATATGATAATCGTATGACTATCACCGATTCTGCAAGTTTTCAGATCACTAATAATTTCTGGTCTGGTAATTCCATGCTGACAAAGAAAGGTTCACAACTGTCCAGAACCGGTTTGATTCTCCATGAAATAGTTAAACACGAAAATCTAAGAGACATGTATTTTTTTTATACATGTGCTAACTCATGTTTAACAAGTGAAACATGCCTTAAAAAAAAAACGGTATTTTTCTTTCAAGGAGAATATCATTGGAAGTAAAATAAAATAAAAAATAAAAAAAATTTTTTAAACAAAAGTTGTAGTTTCAAGAGTATTTTAAAGGTAGGTAAAAAAATTTTGTTTATTTTTTTGTTTAAAAAAATACCCCCCATTACCCATAATTTTCTCAAATTTTCAAATTCTTTTTTTCCAAATTAAAGCTTATTTTTTAACGAATTCAACCATGTGTATAATAAATATGTTATATTACAACATATCATTTTCAAGAATTAATTATTAACGCTTCTGTATATACGTAATCCATGCTCATGTACGTAAGTAATTGTCGTCGGAACAGTAAAATATATGAAAATTTTGAAAAGATTTTAAGTAAAATTTGTATAGTTTTCTATAAGCTTTATTATATATGTATTTAAATTTTATGTACAATATATGTATGTATGTGTATGTATTTAGATTTCTAAATACATAATATTTTTTAAGATATATATATAT
>NW_012130104.1:424355-427405 GCF_000143395.1 Atta cephalotes | reverse complement strand
ATTATTTTAACATTTATGTCTAAATTCTAAACAAAATTGTAAAGTTCATAACATATTCTTGTAAGATTTATAAGAATTTATAATTTTGAAATGTTTATACCTTTATTTTTATTTTATAAACAGCTTTTTTACTTGTTATAAGATTTACAAGAAATCGTAAATATTTACAAATAATCTTATGTCTTACCATACATACGCATAAAATTAGAGAATACCGGTTATAAATTCTTGCGAATTTTACGAGAACAAATTACGAGTCTTACGATTCTGCTTAGAATTGACCTATTAATTCTTTCTATGAATAAAAATAATTGTATTCCATTAAAAATAATTTTATTCCAAATCCATTTTTTTATAATAAAATTATTGTAAAATTGAATCTTTAAAAAATAAATTTTAAAAAAATTGTTGCATTTAAAAATAAATTGAATTATTAGAAAATATATATTTAATAACTATATTTAATATATATATATATATATAAAATAACTATATTTAATATATATATATATATATAAAATATATTTAAATTGTTAGAAAATCTCGCGTCTAAATCGTGTAATGAGATAAGAAATAACCTTCTAAATCACGTATTACGTATCAGAGTCATATTTTATCAGTGATCTATTTTTCAAAGAAAAGATAAGTTTCTTGGAATAGATGATAGGAATAACTGCGGTAATATATTCATTCAAGATAATTATAATAAATGGATAGTAATCCATAATGGATAGTAATCCATAAATGGATAAGAATATCCACGTAGCAGTCTTACGTTTAGTTAGTGCAGTCGTTCTGTAATCATATCTATACAATTTGTTAAATTGTTTTTATATTACGATACAAAGCAAGGTTTAACATTTTTAGACATAATTATCAATCCACTTAATGTTGTTAGACTTTTATTAGCATCTATAAATTCAATATAGTTAACAGAAGTACCAGTAACTGAAGCAGAAATAAAATTAAAAGAACACATACAAAAATTATTGTTAAATAGCATTTTTCACTATAATGGGTTGGAAATAACAAAAGAAATCTATCTCGATTATCAAGAATCTTATAAACTACGTAATTCTGAAATAATTGATGAAGATGTCGAAGAAGCATGAAATGAAGATAATTTAAATTCTCATCCTCGATGTTCAAATGATGACAGACTTTGACAGTTCTTATAAAATATGAGCGGTTGAGTATTGGCGGAATTGGGATATTAATGAAAAAAATAACAACAAAAGGAATCGTTTGCTAAAATCAGTGCAAAATAAATTTAGAAGAGTTTCATCTGAACGTCAATTAAGACGATGGGAAGAACAATTACATTTAGGTGGAAATCGTATAGAAAAATTATCTTACATTTCCAAATTTATACATAATAAATTTACTACAGCTATTGAATTAGGATTCATAGTTCATCGATATCGATTTACAAAGATGGGCTTTATAAAAGCTCAAGAAGAAATAGGAAATTAAATCCTATATTTAAAACATCTCACAGTTAGATAAGATTCATAAAGTCCCACCAAATTGTTTCGAGAAAAATTACGAAATTTGTAATTAGAAGAACAATAGAACATTCCGTTAATTGGCAAAATAGAGTTGATGATTTTCTGAAACAGTGAAACCACTTATCGAACAGTTTGGATCTGAAAATGTTTTTAATTCTGATCAAAGTTTCCAATTGGAAATTCATTCTGGAAGATCATTGTCTAATCAAGGAATAAAAAAAGTAGAGTGTATTGTGCAATCTATATCATCAACAACACACTCATACAACCAATAATATCGTATAATGGAAATTTGCTGTCATCTTTATTTATTATATTGAAAGAAACTAATGTATATTTGGACCAAGAGTACAAGAAACTTTATTTACATCAATAAATGTTATTGTAAAAGCATCTAAATCTGTAAAATGAACTTTAGGTAATTAAATAAATTTCGCAACAGATTTTCGCAACAGATTTTCAAATATTGTTTTACTATTAAAAAGTAAATATAAATTTGCACGAACGAAATAATATAATAAAATTATAATCTCTGTGTCATTTCTATGTATTTTATATTTTATTTAAGAATCTCATAACAGTCATAAAATAGTTATTAATTTAACATTTATATTTCATACAGATCATTTTAAAATGATTAGAAGAAGCTTATTTTCCAAATATTGTTTCTAATAGTTATATTGTTTCTTCTTATCGATTCATAGACTAAATATTGTCCCCAATATTATTTCAGATCTAACACCTGCAGGAAAACATATTACTACTATGATTACATATACAAAGACGCTACAGGAAAAATACAACCATTAGATATTTACGGATTTAGAATTTGGAAAAATTTTGCTAAAAGATTTTCAGATATTGTTTTACTATTGAAAAGTAATATATAAATTTACATGAAAGAAATAATATAATAATAATATAATAAAATTACAATCTCTACATAATAAATATATATATCAATACATAATCAATTGTCATTTCCGCGATATCACAACTTATTTAAATGTTCGTGGTTTAAAAGTAGTTATACAAATGAAAGACCAGAAAAATTTGAAAATCTAATAGAATTTAATTCCGAGAAAAGTTTAACAACGTGTGATATCAAAGGTTGCAGTAATATAGCTGTAGTAAGATGTTCTCATAGTGCAAGTCATTATGTTTAAAATTTATGTTTAATATAAATTTATGTTTTTAATGTAAATTTATGTTTTTTTTCATCGAGTATCATTATTGTAATGAATATAATAAGTAAACGATACAAAATATAAATTTATTGTATATAAATGTTTAGAAATTATTTCATTAAGTAAATTTAAAAATTATTACATAAATGACAAGTAAATAAGATATTCACAGTTATTCCTATCATCTGTTGCAAGAAACTTATCTTTTCTTTGAAAAATACATCACGACTCTGATACGTGATACGTGATTTAGAAGGTTATTTCTTATATCTCATTACACATGACAATTTAGATGCGAGATTTTTCTAACAATTTAAATATACTTTATATATATATATATATATATATATATATA
>NW_012130104.1:412107-423284 GCF_000143395.1 Atta cephalotes | reverse complement strand
GAGAGAGAGAGAGGAAAAAAGATTATTTTTTAAATCATACAGTTTCTTCTCGAGTGAGATTTGTTAATTCATTATTTCATTGTATTCCTTATCTCAAAATATAACTTTTCCATTGTATAAAGATTAAACACATTTTATCTATTCACTTGTTAATATATATTTATTTTAAAATAAAATTTTATTTATTTTAAAATATTTTTACTTTATTTTATTTTACGATATTAGAATGATATTAATGGCCTTGGGAAATAATAAAAAAATAGATAATTTTTCCACATATGATTTTTTTTTATTATAATAAATATTTATTCATCAGAAATAAAATAGGAATTAAAAACCTGATACATTTTATATAAATTTTCTTAGATATACGAAATATTACTTAAAAAGTATTTATCACTTTTTCATTTTTCGCAAAAAGCACTAAATGATTTTATTAATTATAGTTAAATTATGAATATCTCGCAAACAAAAATTACATTATAAGTAACTTATAAGAAAACTGTTTTCAAACATCAGTTTATGACCTCCTCTTTTCAATTCCGGCTTACAGAAATGATTTCACTTTAGTTGAGCTCAAATGAAAGAAAAAGATGAATACTTTACATAAAGCTCCCTTGAACTCTGAAAGCGTTGGAAATCACCGCAGAACAATAGATCTGATTAATGCGTGATAGTATCAGCAGCACACAGGTACGGGCAAGCAACGGACAGTCAATAGCAATTTAGACCATCAGCTTTCTGATTGTATCTAATAGATAGTATTCTGACATAGCCATTGACAGACCAGAACTGAAGCGACTCTCAATAAATCAGCATCGAGAGTCTCGATGGCAGTGTGATCCATATTTAGAAATAGCGTACTTCTATTAGCGAGCGTGAACCGTTTGTATTGATGGATACAAAATCCTTCTGTTCGGAGAACATTTGGCGAAAAGGAGGAATTAACAAGACGAGATAATAATCGATTAGATAAACTTCCTTGGAACATATATCGGCAAAGTAGTATAGAACTAGTGAGAGACAATTTGTCTTCATCAGTTCCTTATTGCTTATCTTATAATAGTATTGCAACAGATGTTCTCCACGTCTCATAATGCAGATACCAAAGAATTAATTTCTTAGTAGCAATGTGTCGACCTTTTTCCAACACAAGTGATAATTTCCCTTCCGCGCTCACGCATGATTAACGCGATAACTATAATGCCATTCTATAAAAAATAACACCCACACACATACGCACGCGTGCGCGCAGAAAACTGATTTTGCTAAAGTACACTGAAAAATTTGTGTTAAATTACATTTCAATATGTTCCAAATGTTCACTTAAATTTGATACAAAATTATTAATTTGATACAAAATGAATATGTCAGAAAATAATATTGTCTAAAAAATGAACATAAAAACGTAATATTTACACAATTTATAAGCAGTCATTTCTTTCATTAAAATTAATATTTATAATATGTTAAGTTAATACATTTTACTCACTTAGAATTTATATTTTAAAAAACATTGTTTATATGTTCACTTATATTGTTTGTATAATTGTTTTAACTAAGAAGTGTTGATGTATCGATTTAAATATCCAAATAACACAATCATATGTAAGGAAGCATTTGGGTGATATTTGAATATAATGTTGAAGATGATATGATAATAGTAGAACTGTAAGAAGCTATCCTCTATTGGGTTTTATATATACTATGTCTAACTAGAGAGGAGACATTTTCTTTTCTTTGTTGTATATCAATTAAGGTGTCTGCCTGTGATTACCAACCTCTTTTGTAACTTATTTTTGATAAGAATAAAATTGGTTCGCGATTAATCACTGACTCGTTCTCAATATTATGTTATGGGCTCAGGTACATTTGTCTCACAGCGCAAAGAATAAAAACGCGTAGACTGAGTTGAATTGTACAAAAAAAATCTTTTCGGAAAAATGACTGCATTGACAATATGCGAAGACAGCAGTGATCAGCTTCAACTCGATATACATCGAATCAAAAAGCTATGAGGTGCAGAAAATTGGAAAGATTGGAAATGAACTATTTCATTGTATTTTTCTCAATTTGACTTGATGTCAATTGTTAACGGTTCTCGATCGTGTCTAGTGAAACTCACAAATGATCGTGAATATTGAAGTGAGTTATTAGGTAATGAACAAAAAAAATTGATGAAATCAAAAAGTTTTCATGCGACGACAATTATTGACCTCAGTTTGTTCTGAACCAGCACATTACTGAGCAATTGATTAGGCGAATGACGAAGGAAATGTGATAAACCTCATAAGTGTTTATGAACAATCTAATACGCAATGCTTATACGTACTGCTAGATGAATTTTTTGAGAAACGTCGTGATCCTGCCGAACTCGTAGAAAACTTTGCAGTTGCAATATCTAACATTTTCGACTTTAATTAATAGTTGAATATTGAGAACGAAGATAGTTTATCAAAGTCGATATTGTATTATCGAATAATGCAAATTGCTGATCGACTACGAATTCTTAATTAACATTTGGACAACAATTTCGAAGGAAAAACGATCGACAAAGCATCGACTTTATTGAGCACCTTTGATCGAAAAAGAGTTGAAAGAAAATACCAATAAAACAGCGTTCTACAATTCGAAATCAGTAAGGCAGCATAGTCGAAAGATAGCGTAATAAATACGATAATTCTGTTGAGAAAACGAGCTCAAATTCTGTTTGATGCTATTACTGTAAAGAAAAAGGTCACAAATCGAGTGTTTGTACTAAAAAGAAAGCTGAAAAAATACATATACACAATAAGAAAAAAGCAAGAAATCAGGATCACAATTGAAGCAGAATGCGTCAAAGCAAAATATTATAAACAGAATGGTGGTTAGCCACATGTAATAATTCATGCGAACACCTGGATTTGCGATTCGGACGCATTAAAACATATGATTGCAAACAAGCAAGTGTTTTGTGATGTATACCAAGTTTGCTGCTCCTGCGAATGTCAAAGTGATAATTATTATATTCAAGCATTTGGTCAGATCAATATTGAGATGAAAGTCAACGATCAATGGATTCCTGGTCATCTTACGTCGACGTGGTGTGTTCTGATGACGTCCTGAGATTGTAAGAAATCTGTTTTCAATTAAGCAGGCTTCTGAAAATGGAGTAACATGAGTCTTCGATAATAAGTCAGAATATATCGACAGTTTAGTTATAACTGATACGTGGCAGAACAGCAACTGCATAATGATCATGCCAGTTCATGTTCTAGATAATCCCGTGCAAGTCAGCTTAGCTGTTTTGGAAACTTTCTTTTTTACAAATTTGGCATGGACGCATGGGACATCAAGACATATGCGCGAAATCTTGGAACGCAGTTGGTCAACAACCGGAAAATTCTGCGAGAGATGTATGAAAGGAAAAGCATCGTTTACTGTTCGTCTCATGAAAGAATTGTCCCAAATCTATATATGAACAAATTCATGCAGATATCTGTGATCGAAATTCGATGTCTCTGCATATTTTGAATATTTTGTTACATTTAAGGATGATTTTAGCAATTATCGGATTTACTTTCTCAAGAGGAAAGACGAGATCGCTTCACGCTTGGAATTTTTTTCTTTCTTTTCTAAATGAATGTGACGCTCTAGGTCATAGAGTCAAAATCTTTCGAAGCGGAAATGAATTCGACTGCGTCAAGGAAATTTTGGAGAAACGAGGTATCAAGTTCGAGATGTCGGTCCTTATATTCCTGAGCAAAATGGAGTGGCTGAACAGAGCAACTACATGTCGATAGCTCATCATGTAGTTGAGCTTGCTCGGTCAATATTGTCCGTCAGCAATTTGCTTAGAAACTTGTGTTCACACTGTTAAGACACTGCCAAGAACGCGATCAATAATACTGGAAAATCGTCTGTAGCTAATAAAACTCCTTATGAGCTATAGACTAGAATGAAGTCAAAAAATAATCTTGCTCTCTCATTTGCACATTCGGAACGGAAGGTTACGTTCATATTCCAAGTCAATTTCAATCAAAGATTGATAACAAGAGAGTCCCGGTAAAATGGTCGGTTACGTTAATGAATGATGGATACAAGATATATCTTCCATCGAAACACAGAATCGTGAAGACGCGAGACGTTCTGTTCAAACCCGAGAGTATATACAATGAATGATTCAGTAGAGTTCTGTTGAGTTTTCTAGAAACTATTGATGAAAATAACGTGACTGAACAGAACAGTAAGGAGGAAAGATTAGACGATGATAATGTTTCGGATAATTTCCTCGACTTCAAATCAAAGGATTTTATTAAGCATGATACACGTCTTCAACGAAAGCCAGCTTGGATGTCATTTGATAATTATGAAATTGAATACCATCCTGAAAGGAAACCAAATACATGCAGTGCAATGTTAATGACTGCTGTTCGGGAGGAAGGTGACTTTCAAATAACCTTCGATTAGGTTAAGAAATCTGATGAGAGAAAAGAAAGGCTCATGGCCAGAGATGAAAGAAGAAATGAAATCACTAGCTGAAACAAAAATCTATGAGTTAGTGGATCCTCCAGAAAAACAAAAGATCTTTGGAAATCATTGGATATTTCTGATTAAAATGAAATCAGATGGTTCTGTTGATCGATATCGTGGAATAGTCATCAAAGATTATGCTTAAAAAGAGGGTATAGATTATAATCAGACTTTCTCTCCTGTTGCACGTTACAGTCCGTGTTGTTCTGACTGTAACAGTCGCTGAAAACTTCCATCTAAGTCAGTTCGACGTAAAACCCGCATTTTTGTATGGTGACATTAATGAGGAAAAATATGCATCAACCTGAAGATTCTTGATGAGTAGCAATCGAGTTTGTCGTCTGAGAAGAAGTTTATACGGTCTAAAGCAAGCGCCTCACTGCTGAAATTCTCGATTCGACAAATTCGAGAAACAACAGAATAATCGTCAGTTCTGCGATTCTCCTCTATATATGCGTCAAACGGTAACATATTAATTTTTTAATTAAAAAAATTGCAATTTACATAGACGATGATTTGATTGCGGGTTTAAATCAAAAGGAAGAAAGAATTCATTCAGAAGCTGAAATCTAATTTCAAGATTACTGTAGGATCTCTTGAAAATTTCTTAGGTGTGCAAATTGAAAAAAGAACTAATGGAATCTTTGTTAGCTAGCAAGTTTACACCGAGAAGATCTTAGAACGTTTCCAGATGAAGACTTGTTCGATGGCTACTCCAAGCGATCTGAATAAAGATGCTTAATGCTCAATGTGTCCTCTCAGCAATGTTTTTTATCGGTGAGCAATGGGCTGTCTGACGTATTTGGCACTGCCACGCGTCCTGATATCGCCTTTATAATGTCAAAGGTGGCTCGCTCCATGGACAGACCGACGAAAGGTGACTGGGTCGACGTAAAACGGATTTTCAAATATCTGCGAGGCACTAAGGAATACAGTATCCTATAGAAGAAAATGGATTATCTGCAGGCATATTCTGATGCAGATTTTGTCGGAGACCCCAAAACAAGGCGTTCGATGAACGGATTCATAACTTTTCGATGGAGGCGCAATTTATTGGATGAGCAGACTATAGAAATCAGTAGCGCTTTCTACTACGGAGTTTGTATCAGCAAGCGGAGATGCTAAGGAACTGATTTGGCAGTTTGCAAGTGAAATTTGTAACAAGAGAATCAGGAAATTTATATTGTTTGTTGATAATGCCGGGGCAGTAAAACTAGCTAAGAATCTTGAATTCTATAAAGATCTAAACACATCGAAGTTCGATACTATTTCGTTCGAGAACGATAGCTAGATGAAACTGAGTGTCAAACACATTGATGGACAACTTTAATTAGCGGACATTTTTACAAAATCTTTAAACAGTAACAGATTTATTAATTTGAGAAGTCTGATGGGCGTTAAAATTTAGATGTAATTGCTAAGTAGTTCCGTTCTTTATTTACTTCCTCTTTGTATTTAATATGTTTAGTTTTTACAGTTTTCTATTAGGAGAAAATATTGAAAATAATAACAATAAAACTGTAAGGAGCTGTTTTCTATTGGGTTTTATATATATTATGTCGAATTAGAGAGGAGACATTTTTTTTTCTTTATATATATATCAAGATGTCCGCCGCTGTGATTATGTATCAACGTTTTTTCTAAATGTTCTGTTTATTTTTGATAAAAATAAAACTTCTGGTTCGATTCATTAATCACTGATTCGTTCTCTACATCACATAATAAAATTATGAAAAAATTGCAGATTATTTTAAATCACAATCATTTAAAAATAATATGACAAGTTTGATGATAGTTTACTATTCTGGATCATAAATTATTTTAATAAATAACAGTATTTTTTATACTACTCTAAAATTTTAATATGTGCTATAATAAAAATGTATTATATAAAATGAATAACAAAAATCTTAACTTTTTAATATAAGCATCGTCTGCACTAATTGTTGTTTATCAGTAATCTCGGCCCCTGATTACTCAGCCAAGAACTCTGCATTGATGGTGGCGACATAGAATCAGACGGCGGTTTGGCGAAATCAGTAGCTACACACTTAAGCATCAGGTTATGTGCTCGCCTGTGGCGCGCTGAAAGTGAACGAGACAGCGAGTTACTTTTTACACTAATTTCACTAATCTCACTTGTTTCAAGCGATCGAAAATGCTTTCTCAGCCGTTCCGTGGCCCTAGGCACCAATAAGGCGCGGGAAGGAGAAGGAGGGGTGGAGCATTCTAAATAACATATAAGTTTTAATATTAAATTGTAGTAATAGTGTACCCTTCCTATTAATTCAGAATAGTAATTCAGAATAATCCAGAATAGTATAAATCATGTTAAAACGCAACAATTTACGAGATATTTAATTTACGATTTTTTATGCGTATTATATAGTATACTTCTTCTTCATAAACTCGAATAGCAAGAATAGTTCAGTAGAAGTAGAATTTTAAAAACCGGAAAAAATTATAAACCAGTATTTCTCTTCACGAAAATCTCGAAAGGTCATCAGAGAAGAAAGGCGTCTGTTTGAGAGTCGAAACTTGTGAAGAAAATATGCGAAAAAAATCGAATAGTTACAAAAAGCACGTTTTTCGCTTATAAAACGAAAGATATTGATTGTATGGAAAAAAACTCGGTATAAAAAAGAGATATTCGAAATACCTACAAAATGAGACATGGAACATTAAAAAAAAATGGATCTATTAGTTTAATAGAAAAAAATAAAAAATACCGAAAAACACCTTTTTTCATTCGCTCTCTATTCATTGAGATTTCAACACAAAGCTTTGAAATTCTCATAAAATGTAGCCCTCGTAATGACGAACAAATTTACCTCTGAATAAGCCTGAAATGTTCATTAATTTTTGCAAAAAGCTATTTGTTCATTAAAAATCTATCTGCGGAAAACTTAATTTCTTCAACTTTGAGCACAGCAATTTACAGAGGTGATTTTTCTTCTTCAAGAGTTGCACTATCATGTACACTTAATAACAAAACGATTTTTTGCAGTTAAACTATTATAAAATGATTTTAAAAAGTGGGTATCTTTTTCCATATAAAAAAATGGAAATAATTTTGTTAATATGCATCATATCAAATAGCCATCTGAAGCATTCAAAATCTGACATTTTTCTACAAATTTAGGAAGAAAGATTACCCTTCGATTATCAGGAGCCGAGATAATAATTTTTTTTACAAAAAATCACTGTGGTTCTAGTTCTTAAGGTTAAGAGTTCCGTCTGGCACCAATTTATCAAGAAAGAATTGAATTTGCTGAAAGAATTGAATTTGCTTAAAAAAATCTCGAATTGTAACCATGAAATTTTTAGTTTAAAAAATTTTTTCTTTCTTGAATTTTTATTTTTTCGATTTATTACTAAAAAATCACGTTTGAGTATGGAACGCATGTCCGATTAACATATTTGAGTCATATGAGTTATGTTTCTTTATTTAATATAAAAAATGTTCAATTGGATAATTAAATGTATAGAATTATCAGTACAAAATTGTTTTTGTGAATTTAATTGCAGATGCAAATATGACATATGTGATAAATCGAAAAAATAAAAATTTAAGAAACAAAAAATTAAAAATTTCATGGTTACAATTACTTTACGAAACATTTAAGTTATTTGTTTATCTCGTCGTGCTATCCCAAATTTGAAAAAAATCAGATTTCCACATCAATTTATTGCTGAAAAAATGTAAATTTAGCAAATTTTAACGCATTTTAACGCGAAATCAAATACATGCGAATTGTCGAGGACCAATTTTCCCCACTTGATTGCGCACCAGTTTTCTTCACTTCGCCCGGCGCACTGTCTCGCTCGCGTTCTTCAACTTTCCAATGATTTTAAAAAATTTTTTCGGCAACAAAAAATTCGAGAATTTTTCAATAGCAAATTCAATTCTGCCTTGACAAATTATGCTAGACGGAACTCTTAATCTTAAGAACTAGAGCCACAGTGATTTTTTGAAAAAAATTGTTATCTCCGTTTCTAATAATCAGAGAGTAATCTTTTTTTTTTTAAATTCGTAGAAAAATGTCAGATTTTGAATGCTTCACATGGCTATTTGATATGATGCATATTAATAAAATTATTTCCATTTTTTTTATAAAAATTATATTATAAAAAACGGAAAAAGATATCCTACTTTTTAAAGGCGTTTTATTATAGTTTAACAATTAATTGAACTGCAATTAAACAATTAGTTTAACTGCAAAAAAATCGTTTTGTTATTAAGTGTACGATAGTCTACCTGAATATAGGTTCACTTTACATGCCTTTTACTGACTGTCAAGGGAAGAAAGAACAGTTTTCATCGATTTTTATAAGTGTTTTAAAGTAATCTCTTCATTTCATTTTATCCAAATTGTCTTTATTTAATAATGGCACACAATATAATGTTCCTCGCTTCTGACGTCACGATTCCAACATGGCCGCTGCGACTAGTCAGGAGTCTTAATTCGGAATGATTTTGGTGTTTTCTGAATGATGCTAACATCTTTTCATGTATTCGTAGCGTATTGTTCGATAATCTTCTCGTTCTATCTGTCAAAATCAAAGTGTGCACATGTAATCTGTCTATAACGTCCAATAAATCATTTATATCTTCTATTTTGATCAACTAACAAATTAATAGAACGACTAACCAGTTGACTGACAGACTGACTAATCGCTGGAGGCTATGCGAAAATTTATAGTAAAGATGTGACAATATGATCATTTTGAAAAAGAATCCTTAGTCCAAATATGATATCATGCAAAAATATAATGCCTCGGTTAAAGATTCATACCTCAGCCAAAAGTATACGAAAAATGAAGATCATCTCAGGATTTTATGTATTATACTTACATCATCAATGCTTTACATCAGCAGCAAAGATACAATGCTTCGAACAAAAGTATATTCGGTCAAAAAGTATATGAGAAGACGTCGATTATAATGTTATTGCAAATTTCTATATTGTATGGGTATAAAACTGTGTTGTTTAATAAAAACGGAATATTTTGAACACAACTTATATCTGTATACATATATATATGTATATATGTATGTATAGTTTGTTTAAAGTATAAATATTAACATAATATTTGTAAAAATGATACCCATATATTAACACCCCATAAATTAACACTCAGATGTTCTAAAAATTCTGTATAACTAGACAACCGATTCAAATATATGTATTATTTATATTATATCGATCCAATCTATATAGAAACTGGAAGCATATTTTTTTCAGAAAATTAACATTTATTATGTATTAATTAACACATATTTAATTCATTCGTCTTAAAATTTATATTTTAAAACAAATTATTTTTATGTTACTTGTTCACTTATTCATAAATTGTGTCATTTTGATACTAATAAATATTGAATATCAATTTTCAGTAAATTCTTTAAATGACATAATCGTATATTTTATTATATTGAATTAACACTCGAATATTATAAAAAATTTAACACAAACAACAACGTGAATAGATCGTTTCCAATACAAATTTTACTGCGTATAGAAGAAATCAATTTGGCATGAAGACGTCAAATTTATGAAAGCAACTGATTGTAATGTATCTGTAAAGAAAAAATGCTTGTATTTGTTGCAGATACTACATGGCTACTTCGGAACGCGAATCGGCAGTTCAGCATTTGTACAGAGTATCACTGGATCTAGGGTACAAGTCGACGTGTTTGACTTGTAACATTGTCAAAGAGAGTGATGGCAGTCGCTGTTTGTATAACAGTGCTAAATTCTCCATTGACAATTCGCATTACGTGCTTACTTGCGCCGGGCCTGGAGTACCCGATATAGCTATCTACAATAAGGTATGTATATATCTGATGCTTTTCTATTTTATAGCACTTCCTAAAACTCGTAAATTATTTTCAAATTTGAAAAAGTGTTTTATTTAAATTTCTTTAATAAAGAATTTAAAGAAATTTTGCTAAAATATAAAAATAAGATTTTTATATTATCAGTTATTCATTGGTAGCAAATAGGTAATTAAACTGGTTTGAATTTAATTAATAAAAAAGATATAAATCTTTAGAGTTAGCAGCGATGAGTAATTATTATTCGAAACACAAAAAATTATGTACTTATTTTTTGATTAAATACAGATACGCGATAGGTTTATATACATAATATATATATACATAAAATTATATATACATAAAAACTTCAGAATGGCATAGAATATAATTATGCATTACATGATTTGCATGAATTATGCATAAATTCCAATCTTTGAGATTAATATCCAATTAATATCCATAATTCAAAATAATAAGCATAATTCGTAAAATTTGGATCTTTAATTTCATCGAAAGGAATCGTAATAGGTCTCATATATTCTCGCTTTCTCTCGTACTAGTTCCAGCTTTGAATGTTATTGCTGAATAGCATGTTTGATAGATTTCATCAATCATTACGTTATATACGATCCGAATTTCTACAAATTTGGATCTCTTTCGAATAGAATGAGAGAGAGAGAGAGAGAGAGAGAGAGAGAGAGAGAGAGAGAGAGAGGAGGAGGAGGAGGAGGAGAGAGAGAGAGAGCGCGGAGAGAGAGAGAGAGGAGGAGGGAGGGAGGTAGAGATATATTATAGTTGTAGTACTACCTTTACCTTTACCTTACGTTACGTTACTACTTAACTT
>NW_012130104.1:407619-412087 GCF_000143395.1 Atta cephalotes | reverse complement strand
GAGAGAGGGAGAGAGGGAGGGGAGAGCGAAAGAGAGAGCGCGAGCGAGAGAACGAGAGCGAGAGGGGGAAGGGTGAAGTCATGCATATATTGTGTGAAACTCCTTTTACTCCTTACGTTGCATTACTAATCACATTATCCGGGATCGCAAACAATGATCTTTCGTATCGCACGCACACATTTGTAAACTATTTGTATATTATATAGACGTATGGATGACAGCTGCGTAATTCTGCAAATGAAAGGTACACGCACCGCGGTGAGCCGCTATCAGACAATCGAACCATATAAATTTTGTTACAGCAATAGAATATGCGCGTAATAGGTACTATTCGCCCACAGTTTAGTCTCAGCACACTGCGAGTAATATACGAGCGATGGTCTGCTCTTGTTGCAACGG
Source organism: Atta cephalotes (assembly GCF_000143395.1). Classification (NCBI taxonomy): domain Eukaryota; kingdom Metazoa; phylum Arthropoda; class Insecta; order Hymenoptera; family Formicidae; genus Atta; species Atta cephalotes. The sequence goes on along the minus strand of NW_012130104.1, from coordinate 411,688 downwards.
CATAACAAAGCTCGACCCGAAATACTACGTGCACAAAACACATTGCGCCCGTGATACCTTTGCCTAATCAGATCGAAATCACGCTACGATAGATTATCGCGACATTGTTGGCGACCTCATAAAAAATGCAATACATGCGAAGCAATGCGATTGCATGTGATTGCACGCGGCATTAAGCCGCGAGTCACTGTAATTCTGTATTGTTTTTGAATCCGTAGAAAGAGAATAATTAAACACTACAAAAATTTATTTCGACGCACGTATAATCGTATCACTTGTGTTTGATAGTGCAATTAAAAATTTTATAGTAACTAAATGGTGAAAATGAAAAATTAAAGTGAAAAATGTGGGCTTTTATTATGATTAATAAATTGTTGGTTATCGAAAAAACTGAGCTATAGTCATATTTTGAAGTGGCGATATTACAAAAAACTGTCCAAATTTTGTCTCGGTTGTCATTGTTTGATCATATCTGCAATCGTTTCCGACGGTCACGTTTTGTATCAATTTCCAATTTCACTACGTAAATAAAACATGTTGAGAGAAATCAACAACGGAGAAATTGCTGACTGAAATCGACGATTCAGAAGCGTCGCGTATAAATTTAATAACTTACAAAGTGCTGAAAAATGAAATAAAATTTGTCATTCAGTCTTTGTCAAAAAAAAATTCAGTTTTGAGTTATCAGATAACTTAATCACTTAAATTTTTAATGAATTGTCCGTTTAAATTATTAGAAATACTGTTTGAATGATATTAAAATTAGAGAAGATGATTGTTGAAAATATTCTGTAAAAGAATAATAAAACCTGAATAATAAAACAGAATTTGCAACATCTATTTCTTTTTAATAAATACACAAATAGAAATTACTTAGTCATAATTTTTCTATTTATAAAGCATGCTGTGATATGCAATCAGAATTAAGTATATTGCGATATCATCGCTTTCATAGTGATATTTTTGGTAACGTTTGCATTAAAAACATGATGATAATAATGTAAAGTGAAATTAATAATTACATATGTTTATGTCAACACATTTATGTCAACAATATATATTACTATTTAATAAGTTTTAACTTCTATATATTGAGATAGCTTGAAATTGTATTATTGGTTTCTACGAGATGAATAATATCAATGAAGTTAACGAGTTTTTCGACAGAAAAGAGGTAAGTTAAAAAATTAAATAAAACCTGTATTTGTATTTCTATATTTGATGAAATATCAAAATATGTATATTTTTAATATTAAAAGATCTTAATTGGAAAATGTAAACTTGTTGTACGAAATTCCGATAATTTTATATCGCACATGATTTTAATCGCAATTTAGACTCTCTCTATCTCTTTCCGAATTATAGCACTGAATTATTCAATATATTATCAACAAATAAAACATATTTAATCAATTAATAAGTTTAATTTAATAGTTAACGATGATTAACATCGATGAAATTGTGGTTGTTATTCATATGTAAATATAAAACTTGATTAACTCATATTAGCACAAACACGTACTATATTTACTCCTCACTCTATATTATATTTTTAATTACTACGTTTTGAACTTTAACAATAACATATTTATATAGTAAGGGATATGTTAGTGCGCGTGTGTATATTACATAATATATTTAAAAAAAATAACAATAAATATTTCATGGAAAAGATTTATAAAATGAGAACGAATGTATATATATTGAAGAAAGATCTCTGTTATGATTCATTTTGGGTAAATGCTAGAACTCTATAGGCAGAATTTTAAAAAATAATAAGTTATTTTGAAGGGAATTTAATAAGGTTTAAGATAACATTACATGAAATTCAAATTTCATTTTTTTTTAAATAAAGAAATGTAAAGAATGACCAAATCGCGAAGTCAAAAAATTGTGCTCCTAATATGACATGCCCCAAGAAATCAATAATAAAATGCAAAGTATACAAGTATTGCAATTACAAAATTTTATTTCATGTTTCTAAAATACAAACAAAGTCAGCGTGCACGAAAAATGAGCATGCGATAGATTGTACCCAGAAATTTCAGGATTTCCGTGAAATATTTATTGTTATTATTTTTTTAAATACTACATTCATAAAATATCTAGTTTAGGTAATACCTCACCGATTTCAAAATCTTTTAAATATGTTCTGGGAGAGAATGTCCTGAATGATTCCTTACAAGAATTAAATAGGAGATGGCATTGATATAGAAAATAATAAATTAAAATTTTATAATGAAGTCATAATGTATGACTTTTCACATGAAGCGGCTCCTATCTCACCTTTTCGTTTGCTGGGGATGCACAACTTCTACGCGAAGTGATTTTCACCCTACCCTTCTGTTTCTGCACTTTCCATAGAAATATGGTAAAATTCGGAAAGTCGTGCGCCTCGCAGGAGGAGGTGAGGTGGGAGTTGCTTGTGAAAATTATATACCCCGAAGCAGGAGAGGAGGTGGGATGAAAGTATACTCATATCAATATTCTCTACATATTATAGAACTTTAATTTATAATACTATATATCATCCTAAACCAATGCCATCCCCCATTTAATCTTCTTGTGGGTACACTCTTCCCTACAGGGCATTATATCTAAAGGGCATTAAAACTCGGTGAGGTCATTTAAATTAGATATTTAGGTGCACTTCACATTCCTTTTACCAAAATTCTTTTAAACTTTTATGCGCGGATTTCCTCCATATCCAGATCCATTCTTGGAATGCCAACGTTTCGCGAACTTTGCAGTCCACTTCATCAGGGCGAGGAGGTATCAGCCTGATACTAAGCTGTTCCTCCGTATTGTTCCTTTTTATATTACACTATTTGTTTAAATGTTGGGGAGAAAGAAGAGAATTGTTGGTTAGGGAAGGGAAGGAGGAGAAATGGATGAAATCGGTCTTTAATAACCGGGAGAATGGTTTTCCATATTTTATTTAAGTTGTAGCCATTGTTTTTAAATTGTTAGAATGTTTTTGTATCTCTATGGCTTCTCTATACTTTCTTGGAAAGTATGATATAATATTGGCTATTGTGGTCGTTTTGTCAAACAGTATTTGATATCCTGTTTCGATGTGGTGTTCTGATTGCGTGTTTTAGTCTGACATCACGTTCTTTTATCCGTAGGTTGACCATTCTTCCAGTTTCTCCAATGTATATTTACAATATATATTTGCAAGAATAAAGTATTTTGTATACTCCTGCGGAGCTGAGTGGAGGTCTTTGATCTTTAAGATTTCTTAAGATTTATCGTATCTTTTTGGATGATTTAAAGATAGTTCGGATATTGTGTTTGTTTAATATCCTGCTAATCGGATCTGTTGTTTCTTTGACATATGGATGGGAGAATGGATAGGATCCTTTCGTCTGATTGTGTGTCAGAGATCGTTATCTTGTTTGCGTGTTTATTGATTATTTTGATTATGTCTTTTTTATCAGACTAAAATACGTCACGCAGTATTATCAGAACACCACATCGAAACAGAACATCAAATACTGTTTGACAAAAAACGATTACAATAGCCAACATTATATCATACTTTAGAGTATAAAGAAGCCATAGAGATACAAAAAGCCATAGAGGTACCCTAACAATCTAAATAGAGATAACAATAGAGATAAGGCTACAACATAAATAAAATATAGAAAATCATTCTCCCATTTTTATTGGAGACTGATTTTACTCACCTCTCTCCCCCCCTCCCCACTCACAATTCTCTTCTTTCTTCTCAATAAGAAGCATAATATAAAAAGGAACGATATGGAGGAATAGCTCAATATCAAACTGCTCCTCGCCCTGATGAAGTTGGACTGCAAGGTTCACGAAACATTGGCATTCCAAAAATGGATCTGGATACAGAAGAAATCCGCGAAACGCATAATCTTTATATAAAAAGCACCCGTGGAAGCCTCAAGAATATATATATGTGTGTATATATATATATATATATATATATATATATATATATATATAGTACTATAATTATTATAGACGAAGTAAAGAAATAAAATAATTAATTATAACTTAAATTATTATTATTATTACTATACTACGTAACTAACCTAAC
>NW_012130104.1:389850-407599 GCF_000143395.1 Atta cephalotes | reverse complement strand
ACGTTGTAGTAACTAGAAGTAAGTAACAGAACGACGACAATACTTATATAATAACTACGACGACGACGACACGAATATATATATGTGTAGTATATATATATATATATATATATATATATATATATATATATATTGCAATTATTAATTGCAGAAACGGAAATAAAAAGTATAATTTGATTAAAAAATCTTTATTTATATTTATATCTATAACCGCAATAAATGAAAACCATACAAAATTTAAATTAATCGATTGGAATAAAATTATAAGATAAATTATAAATCCATATCTCTCGAGGATAAATTCCACCACATTCATTGTTTTTTCATTTTCCTTTGCTGATGAAATTTCGATCCAGAATGACTTGCCACAATAGTCTAAGTATGTATATCAATCAAAATAATCTGCGCTTTTCGCGCAGACCGATTTTTCTCTTCCCTCTTTCCAGTTTATCTATCTAATCTATCCGTTCATTTGCTTATTCGCCAACTACCTACGCCCGTCGTTCTTGGAGAAAAAGTTTGCAGTTGGATGAAAGTTTCATTTTCGGTAATCAAATTTCTTTGTTGACTTTCCACGACAGACAGGTCGAAACACCAACATAAATTGCCGGAACGAGAAAAAGAAGAATAATCGAGCAAAAACAGCGGAATTGTTCACTTAGAAGATCCAAATCAGCAAATTAATATTATAATAACAATTGATCTCCACTGAAATAAAATTCATGTATCACATATTTTCTATTCACATAAGAAGGTAAAATATATTATAGATTCATATTTGTCTCTTGTTGTCATATATAAGTGTAAATTATGATAAACGCGTAGGTAAACTCTTATAGGCTTAATTTTATTCATAATATACATTATATACTTATATACTTAATTCATTATATACATAAAATTTAATAAAATATATAAATAAGAAATAGGAAACAAAGGTCTATAACGGTTAAAGCTGGATCTTAATACTTAAATAATTCTAAGTGAATTTGTATTTATTATAGATATATGTACAATATATGTACATACATATATGTATATACTATATTTGTAGTCATTTAATTAAACTACGCGCTGAATTTTTTTTTCGGATTTATAAACGCAGCTAAATTGTGATATTATTGTAGCAATATCAAAATTAAATTTTTGTTTATCTATAAAAAGATCTTTAAAGAGATGTTCATCTATTAAAGAGACCTTAATATGCTAGAAATTTATAAATAAATCCATATAGCACACTAATTCAATATCTTAGAAACGATTTACAACATTGCAGTAACATCACGAAATGTAAATTTAATGTTGAAAAGACATTACAAAAACATTTAATGTCCATTGAATTGTAACATCTATGAGACATAAGAGATGTTTTGCATATTAATTAATTCAATTTTATTATTAAAATAAGTATTATTGATTAACATCATATTCCAGAACACACACGAAATTATAATTGAAAAAAAAAAGTTTTCATTTGGGAATTAAGTTTCTTATTTTCCTAAGCAGCCTATCTAATCTTATGCCATTCAAAAGTGTAATCTTTGCAATCGTACAGGAATTACAACTTCGATGATCTACGAACACTGAATTAGGTTAATAGTAATGAATGTTAATGGATGTATAACTGTGACATATAAATACGTAGAAAGACCACAAGTCGACATTGCGCATCAGACCGATTAAATACAAACAATACATGCAAGCATTCTGCACGCGCGACCAATTTTTGTATAAACATGTATCGCTTAGAAATAAAATTTTGTTAAAAGATCAATTTAGGTGATTTAAATTTTCTATTTACATGACATTTTATTTTTTATAAAATAAAATATAGGTTTCGGTACATAATTTATTCAATGTCGTTTCAACGTTGCAGCAACATTAACAATCAATGTAGGAGAATCAATATAGATAAAAAACATCGATAAAACTTTAACATTCAATATTGCACCATCTCAGCAACATTCTTTATATTCTGTGCTGTATGGGAATTTATTTATTGCAAAAAATATTACATCGGTTGGGAGTCGAACCCGGACTTCCAACATTCTATGCGAGCGTCCTAAGCTTTTTCTTTTAGAGATTCCATCGAGATTTATAAATTCACATGGAATTATTTAAGATCCAGCTTCGATAATTATGGGCCTTCATTTTCTATTTCTTATTGGTATGTGTTTCCATATGTACAATCCACATGTGCAGTCAAATATTATATGATTCTTACAGAAAATATACTAAAATATAATATAAATATAATATACTAAAGTAATGTAATAAAATATAAATTATATATGGGCTAAATAAATAGGGGAGACTGGGGACAGTTGTAACAATTTTTAGAAATATACATATATTTCTTTATTTATGACATGTATAATATGTTTATTTCTTTCAATGCACATGACATAACAACTATTTATATAGCTTTATGTACTATTTGCAAAAAGGTATATTTTTAGGCTGTTCAGTATAATTTTAAGCTGTTTACAAGTAAAATATCAAAATCCGAATTAGTCTATTCTATCTATTAGACATCTTGTTCCGATTTGGGGCAAAACGAAACAGAGCTAGAGAAAGTTGTAACATGTTCTAAAAATAAATTATCTGTTCTAAAACAAATTATCTGTTCTAAAACTAAATTTGCTGTTCTAAAAATATTCAGTGCTTTAAAAATAAATTATTTGTTCTAAAACAGATTATCTTCTTATATTATTTTTGTTTTTAAATCAGTAAATTTACTATTAAAAAATAATGAATTTGTGTTTTAGAGCAAAGAATTTGTTTAAAAGCAGTGAATTTGTGTTTTTAAAACAATAAATTTATGTTTCAGAACAGATAATTTGTTTTTAAAGTAGTGAATTTGTGTTTGTAAAACAGTGAATAATATCTATTACAATAAGAAATACTTACAACGCATTCGTGACTATAAGGCATGAAAATGTGACCTCAACGTGTGCTTGCATTGCAGTATTTTTGACTGTAACAAATTTCCTTATCTGAATAGTCGTCAACTTAAAATATTTCGATTCACGAAGCAGAGCGACACTTTCTTCTTTTTTTGTCAAATCTTTATTTTTACGCGAAAATGCATCAATTCAGTATTTTTAAAATACACTGAACGGACTCTTCTTAACATTTATCGTTAATTGTAATGGTGTTATAATGTCCTGACAAGACTTAGGATGCTCGCATGGAATGTAAGAGATCTAGGTTCGACTCCCGGCCGAGATAATTTTTCGCAATAAGAATTAATTATTTACAGATTTTAATATATTATTTAACATTATTAAGATCGTTTCGAAGATGCGAATAAGCATGAAAAATTTGTTAAATTGCTACCAATTTAACTCGTGATATTACTGCGGTAGTTTAGAGTAGAGTTAGCGTTTTTAAGACCGAAAAATCATTTCACCACGCGTTTCTGGGAATTACATATGTAATATATAGATTTACAAGAATCGTACAAGCATTTAAGATCCAGCTAGACCGTGCAAGACTTTGATTTCTATAATTTGTATTATTAAATATATACGGTTCTATATATCATATTGATGATAAAAAGCATTTTAGTTGAAAGTTTAAAGCAAAAAAATATAACATCGGAAATTTACTCTTACATGGCTTATCTAAACATCCTACATGTAACTTCTTGCAGCGCACGCGCGATTGATGTCGAGGCAAACGCAGACTTTGAGACCGATTATTTTTGTCCTTCATACGATCATCTTATCTTTTATCATTTAAAAGATATATATTGTTACAACTAATTCCCGTTACAACTCCCCTATAAGTAATATATTCTTTAAATTACATACGGTTGGGATTTTAAAATGTCTAGATTCACCATAGTGCGATTGTTAAAGTATTCCTGATCTACATCGGACCTTCTTTGTAACCTGACTTTGTAAGGTTTGATTACCATAGCGATAGACTTGAAGAAGAGGATAAAGAAGAAGAGGAGAAGTGAAGAACTCATCGAACTTCGAGGACGCCTAACGCAAAATGTGAACGAATCCACGTGCTTTATCACGATAAACGAAAATCTGACTATCCGGCACTTTTATTGCTTATTTTCTCATCGCTTGATGCTGATAATTGGTCTTCTCGTTTGGAAAACGACGATATCGACAATGAGCATTAATTTAATTACATTACAGAGCGACCTTGTCAATGAAATTTACGCTTGCGGACGGTTTGCTTTCCTTCGACTTTGATCGTTTTAATTTACGCGAATTTACTTGTCATACATTTGTCTTTTGCTTAAAAGTCTATGTCGCATTATAAATAATCTCTATATAATCGCGTTTATATATATAAGATTTTATTCACTTTTATTCACTTTTATTATATATGTATTATAATAAATTGCGAAATATTTTACGATTTTCTTGGTCTTTCCAAATCGAAATTAAACCTCCTTAATGATTTGATATACAGATATCTTAAATGAAAATTTTTTATAAAAAGAAGTACTGAAGAACTCGCATTATATACTACCGCTTTTAATACCAATTTTTCGAGAATTAATAAAGCAATTTGTTGTACGCACGAATATTACACGTACATCAGCGAAATCCCAAATAAGCACATACAAATCCTCTCTGGAATCTCTTTGTCGATCTTCGCTGCACTTTGACACGATTTATGAGGCACTCCTGCATGCCGATCCAATTACGTCGATATTATGATACAGACTATTATCAAAATTTACAAAATTCAAGTTTACATTCAAAGTGATGCCAATTGATCGTGCTTAACTTTCCGACATGCTATTATTACACTCTCTGCTACGTCGAAGAAATTCCTATATTGTTAGAAAAATTAGTGTATATAATTTACGCAGCGTGATTTTTCACTAATTTAGAGTTGATTCTTTTCTCTTGCAACAATTATGGCTGCAACTAGCAATCATTTGGGAATACAAATATAATTATATTTCAATGGTACTGACTCGTGACAGTTTCTATAACAATAAAGTTCAAATAATAAATTATAACATACGTCATTATTTGAACTTCCTCCTCAAAAAAATATAGAGTTGGAAAGAAAAAAATATAGAGTTTCACGATAGATGTTCACGACAAATTAAATGCGAAAATGTTGAATTACATTCTTTAATCCAATAGAATTAGACTCAAAAAGACCCATTTTGCGCAAAAATTGTAAGTTGATATTTCTTTGCACGAAAAGGAGGTTCGGAAGGTTATCAGAAAAGAAATGTATGTTTGAGACTCGCAAATCGTGTGGGAAATATGCAAAAAGAATTCGAATAATTGTAAAAAGCAGATTTTTCATTTATAAAACGAAAGATATCGATATATGGAAAAAAGTTCACTATGAAAAATATAGGTATTCAAAATATCTACAAAATGAGCTGTGGAACATCAAGATCGGTCTATTAGTTAAGCAGAAAAAAATAAAAATCATCTTTTTTTCACTCGCTCTTGTATTCAACTTTTCAAAACAACTTTTCAAAACAAATTTTAATTAAATTTAAATGAATGACAATGCAAAACACGGAACTTTGATATTCTCGTAAAATGTATTTGATTGCAAATTTTGATTGCCCTTATTTAATGACAAAAAATCTAGCCCTAAAATGTTTATTAGTTTTTTACAAAAAACCATTTGTTCAGTAAAAACTTGTTTGCAGAAAACTTAATTTCTTCATCTTTGAGCAGTCGCATAACAATTTGCAGGAATGATTTTTCTTCTTCAAGAGATGTACATGCATTTAGTAACAAAATGATTTTTTGCAATTAAACTATTTTAAAACAATTTTGAAAAGTGGGTGTTTTTTTTCGTATAAAGAAATGGAATAATTCTGTTAATATGCATCACATCATATAAGGTGCGTTCGAGAAGACACTATTCGCGCTATTTAGCGCTACAAACTGTTCGCAGAATTGCAGATAGCTAATAAACACGATCATGACATCACTAGCGTGTTACATCACAATTACATATCAATGCTATTCTCTCCGAGATAGTGCATTGATAAGCGATAGCTTATCAATATCATGGTTAGCATTTGCAAGATCCGTAAGTAGCGATCCTAGGGTAGCGTTGGTAGCGTTTAACAATCAAGATTAGATTAAGGGGAGGATTCTCGAATGGCACCAAATTTTTCTTTCTTTAGAATTTCGTATAATAAACATATGTACGTAATGTGTGAATTTCTTATTTTATCATAATGAACGCAATCTCTGCAATTGATTGCTTGCCATTAGGCTAGAATGAATGTAATTCTTGCTTGTATAAGTATCATCTTTATCTTTTCAAAGTTTCTGCAGAGTTCAATTTGTGTATTCGATTTCATTACAAATGTGAAAGTCGGAGGTATCTTGTACTGATGATTTTTAATTCGTATGTATAATAATAAAAGTTATTATCTGCGTTGCAGATGCTTAAGGTCTTCATTAGACGTAGATTTCCCTTCTTCTCAATGACAACGAATGCTTATGCAAGAATTCTTCCTTTCTAAAAAAATTGTTCATGCATGAATATGTATAAATATGTATAAACATACATAAACACGCATAAATATTCACAAACGTGTATATATGAAATATGTACCATACATATGTTTATATGTATCCTTTTTTCTTTTGTAAAATTACTTTTTTTAGTATAATAGAAATAATAATAGTACTGTGAAAACATAAAAAATAAATTAAAGGGATAATTTTCGCATTGCTTGCTTTAGAAAAAAACAAGTTTTGAAAAATTTAAAAAAAATTGCTCATATATAATTATGCATAATTTTATACATAATTATACAGAAATAATTTTTTAATATTTCTTCAAACTTGATTTTTTCTAAAACAAATAGCACGAAAATTAATTTTTAATTATTTTACTTTTTAATTATTTTTAATATTTTCACACTATTATTTTTATTATATATTAAATTATATATTAAAAATTATATATTATATATTAAGAAGTAATTTTATAAAAGAAAAAAGGATGTATGAACAATATATATACATATTTCATATATAATTATATATGTTTATGAATATTTATGCATGTTTATGTATGTTTATACATATTTATACATATTCATGCATGAAAAATTTTTTACTGAGTTTTATCTGATTAATTTACTCACAAGAAGAACATCTAGTAATGGGATCAGGAATTTTTATGCGCTTTTTACAGGCTGTTTTTGAGCGAAAAAAAACGACATATGTCCAGCCATAGTTTCCAAGAAATCGATTATTGTAATAATCGAATTATTGTAATAATTTGAAAAACGTACTGTATAAATGAAAATATCAGTATCTTTATAAATTTCATTTAATGTTATTAGTTTTAATTACTTTTTAATTGCAATGAATTTCATGAAATTACATATTATTATTATAGATAATTAAACACACATTTATGGAATATTTATTATTATCACCGTTGTCGTCATCGTTGTTATTCACATGAACACATAAATAAGATTGTAATGAAAACTATTACTATTTCTGATGAAATTAGAAATTGGAAATTATGATTAGGAAACAAGTCACATTTTGTAATCTTGTTTTTAAGATTCGATTTATTAATAATAATTTAATTGATATGTTTTTCTTAATAATAATAGAAAATGATTTATAAAATAAACGTATATTGTAGATGTATAGGATGATATAAATCATAAAAATAAGAAAAACATAAATATTTACTGCATTGTGAACAACTTACGAATGAATTTTTGTTACAGACACAATAACTTTTTTTAATATCTGACTGAAAGCAGATTTGATTGCTATTGAAAATAGCTTCTTTCAGAAATCAATTTTAATGAAAATCAAATTTTTCATTCTAAAATTCATTCTAAAATTCATTTGTAAGATGTTCACAATAAATATTTTTCTTGTTTTTATGATTTATATCATCCCATACAATGTACGTTTATAAAACATGATTAGTTTTCTATTATTATTAATAAATCGATTAATGTTAACCAAAAGAATGTTACAAATATATGTCTTACCTGTTCCTAATCATAATTTCCAATTTCTAATTTCATCAGAAAAAGTTTTCATTACAATCTTATTTATGCGTTCGTGAATAACAATGACGACGATAACAATGATAATAATGAATGATAATAATAAATATTCCATAAATGAGTGTTTAATTATTATCTATAATTCTAATATATAATATCATGAAATTTAATTACAATCAAAAAATAATTAAAACTAATAACATTAAATTAAAATAAAATTTATAAAAACACTGATATTTTCATTTATATAGTTTTTCAAATTATTACAATAATTATTTAAAAAATCGATTTCTTCGAAACTATGGGGCAATGGCTGAAATGGCCGGACACATATCGTTTTTTTTTTCGCTTAAAAATAGCATGGAAAGAGCGCATCAAAATCCTTAACCCCGTCACCTGGTGTTCCCCTCAGAATAATTAATTAATTTTTTGAACTAGTTTACGTTGTTCATTCCGACCTAGCCATCACAGAGATTGCGTTCTGTTATTCACTAAAAAATGAAAAATTTATGTTACGTACTTTACAAAACTCTAAAAATTTAAATTACAGAGAAAAGTTTGGTCAGTGGAAAACAACATCCCCTACATTAACTTAACCTTGACAAATGTTAAATCTTTCTGGTTAAATGCTATCAATGCTACGCTAGAATTGTTGGATTCTTGCTAACGCTATCGCGCTATTGCCTCTACGAACAGTGTTGATAGCGTTTGCGTTCATAGCGCGAATAGTGTCTCTCCAAACGCACACATAGCCGTGTGAAGCATTCGACAGCTAATATTTTTTGACGAATTTAAAAAAAAAGTTATCCTCTGATTATTAGAAGCCGAGATAACAATTTATTTTTCAAAAAAATCACTGTGGTTCTAATTTTTAAGATTAAGAGTTCCGCTTAACACCAATTTGTCGAAAGATTTGAATTCGCTGTTAAAAAATTCTCGAATTTTTTGCTGTCGAAAAAGTTTGTTTAAAACCATTGAAAAGTTGAGGAATGCGATCGAGGCAGCGCGTCGGGCGGAGTGGGAGAAACCTGCGCGCGGTCAAGTGGGAATAGATCAGCCACTCGGCGACTTGCGCGTGCCTGATTTTATTAAAATGTGCTTAATTTAAATTACAAATGTGCTTAATTTAAATTACTTTTTGCAAAAACTAATGAACATTTCAGGCTTGTTCAGAGCTACATTTTTTCGTCATCACGAAGGCTACATTTTACGAGAATTTCAAAGCTCTTTCGTTTCAATCTCGATGAACAAAGAGCGAGTGAAAAAAGGCGAGTGAAAAAGTCAGTTTTTTATTTCTTTTCTACTAAACTTTTCTACTAAACTAATAAATTGATTTTAATGTTCTATGTTTCATTTCTAGGTATTTCGAATACTTACACTTTTTATACCGAACTTTTTCCAGCGAAAAACGTGCTTTTTTGCAGTTATTCGATTCTTTTTCGCATATTCTCTTCACAAGTTTCGAGTTTCAAACATATATATTTCTTTTTTGAAGGCCTTTCGAGACTTTCGTGAAAAGAAATGCTGGTCTACAATTTTGACTCTCCCCCATCTGCAGGAAAAAGAAGAAGAGCGAGTGATCATGTGTTCTCGAGAGAAGTGATAGACTTAGGAGACATCAAAAAATTTGATTATATTTGACAATAAAGCTATTCTCCGAACCATCTCTTTGGTAGTTGTACACATTATTAGCGTTTTATAAATTCAAAAGTAGAATAGAGACTTCAGTTTCATCATTAGTGCTGCTGTGTGCGGAATTATGATTTGTCAAAAAAAAAAATAGAAGTGTTGTTCTAACTGTGTGCAGACGACTGAGGATTTCTACTTAAAAAATTTGAAAACTAAGATAATATTTAAAGCGGCATATGAACGGAATATATTATTCAATGATTCGTATAGCGAAAATTAAACGGGCATTTGCTAAAAGAAGGAATATAGACCGGATCATATCGGATATGAACAAACAAAACACGTATTAAAGAGTGTCGCAGCTGAAAAAGATTGTCCTTAAGATGAACGGATCCACTTGTGTGGCACAACTGAAAAATATTCTAAGGCAATATCAATTACCCACTAGTGGATGTAAAATTGAACTAATAAGAGAGAATGAAAAGGCAGGGCTCCTTCTAGGGCTTGGATATAAGAAGCGGTGCAGCAATTGCAGTAATCAATTGAGGACAATATTGAAAACGGCGGTTATGAGGAAGTGATGACAGAAGCAGCAGGGCATAACTGAAAACATTACAAAACCTGTAAGCGAAAATTTATCTCTCATAAAATGGAGTTCAAAAAACGTGATCAAAAAACGTGATCTAATACAAAAAGAAGTTGAACTTCTAAGGAAAATAATTTATTGCGGATATCTCCAAGAAATAGTTTGTTCACAATTTCTCGAACTATACTATAAGTATTAAAAATGTCAGTGACCTTCTCAGCAAGTACAGGTGATGATTTTGATGGAAGGCTCAAGTTAATCTGTTATGAGATACTTATGAGCTTGACGAAAATGTCGCAAAAGTATTGATTGGTTTGAAGTTACGTCGAAAGGCGGCTGATTGATACTTTTACACATTTATCGATGAAAGTGGATAGGCTATTGCAAAAAATGAATGTTTAATCAGCCCATTAACAGCTTAGAGAGAAACATTCAGTGATTACTACAAATCATATAATCATATAATCAGATAATCAAAGGAAATAATCCGATCACAGGAGAGGAAATGATTGACTACTTATTGAGGGAATACCTGTGAGAACCTCGAGAAATCAGGCAAAAATTCATTCTTTCATTACGGTGCAAGAACTACAACAAAAATATTTCAACGAATCACATTGGAAACGTCTAATGTTTCATATGTTCGTCGTAGGGATTCTGATATTAAAAATTTTGGATCTAAAACTGTCTCGAAGATGATTTCCAGTAATAATCCAAAACCTAATAGTAGTCTAAAGCCCAGAACTAAGGGAGTGATAAGATGCTATCAATGCAAAGAGATTGGTCATTATGTGAAAACCTAATGAAAAGAAGAAGTTCAAAGAGTCGAATACAGATAAGAAAATTAATTCGAGTAATAAAATTAGTTGTCAAGTTTTGGTCGACGTGGACGAGCAATCAGCGTTAGCAAGTAATGACTGTGATATTAACAACCGTTTGGAGGAAGACAACGAAATTTTTTTGGTGGACATGCTCGAGATGAATTTCAGCGAATAACAAATATGCAAGTGCTGGGAAATACGACTTTCTTATGTACGGCGAAGATTGATACGAGATGTCCGGTCATTCTTGTGCAGAAAGATTTAATAATAGTTTAGTAAAAATATGCAGAACTGGAGCACCTTAAGGAAATTATGCGATTCCGATCGGAAATGTGAGATTTCGACTGGCGAGTTTTCGAGTGTAATTTCGTTTATGTGTTTTTGTTATTATGATTTTCGAGCGGAATGAACGCCTGATCCTCTAGATCAGAAATTAACTGAACAAGAAAAATGGATTTTTACGACCAATCATAATGTAAGTCTATAAAAAAAATCGATAGATTCAAAATAATCGATATTTATCTGGAGACACTAGTAGCGGCGCTAAACTATGGCGCGAGACACGAATGTGCTTCTTTTATGTTGCGTCAAGTCATCAAAGTTATCGGAAACTCAATAAGGGCTGAACCGATCAAGTTCTAAATGCTCAATCGATTGCGACCCTTGCGAAATATATAATGAAAGTGTTTTTATTTTTTTCTATGTACCGTACAAACGGAGATATCGCGACGCAAAGTTCCGAACTGCCACTTTTCAGATACGTCGTCGTCATTATTATTATTATCATCATTATCGATCGCATTCTATATATTTCTTTTGTGTCCTTCTGACATTCTTTATGCAAGGAGTGCTAGTAATATATAATACATGATCAGCGAACGTTACAATCTGGAGACATGGTAATGTCTCAGCGCTAAGCATGGCGTGAATCTGTACTACGATAGTGATACGATCTGTATCTGATAGTGATACTATCTGTATCTGTATTACTCGGTCGGTTTTTTCAAAACAAGATCGGTAAAGTCAGTAATAATAAACACACTGATAATTGTTAAAAACTAAAAAATATAATGAAAAAGCGATTTATTCGATCTGGATCTCCATTTGTTTATAACTTAATATTTTACAAAAGGAGATCAAATAGAAATGAAATTATACATTATATTTGTTAACTAAGCCAGAAGATGATGATGATGATGACAAAACGATTTATTTGATCTCGATTTCCATTTGTTTATAATTTAATATTTAACAAAAAGAAATCAGATAGAAACGAAATTATTTACTGCTATAATTGCTATAATATTGTTATAATATTTGATAACTAAAAAATAATAATGAAAAAATGATTTATTTCTATTTATTTATAATTAATATTTAACAAAAGAAGATTAAATGGAAATAGAATTATACATTATATTTGTTAATTAAGCTAGGAAATGATAATGACAAAGCAATTTAATTTGATAATGATCTCCATTTATTTATAACTCAATATTTAACAAAAGGAGATTAGATGAAAATAAAATTATACGCCGGTAAATTAATAATAATCTAGCTAAGATGATATCTCTTTTTAATTATTAATTAACTATTAATTATAAACTATTAATTATAAACAAATAGAGATAAATCACTTTTTCATTATCATTTCTTAGCTTCGTTAACAATTATCAGCGTGTAATTTAGTTTCCATTCGATCTCTTTTTGTTAAATATTAATTAAAAGTTATAAACAAATGGAGATCGAGATCGAATAAATTGGTTTATCATCATCCTCTGGCTTAATTAACAAATGTAATGTATAATTTCATTTTTGTTCGATCTCCTTTTGTTAAATAATAAATTATAAATAAATGGAAACTGAGATCGAATAAATCACTTTGTCATGATAATTTCCTAATTTAGTTAACAATATGATATTTACTGGGTTGGTAATATTCTTGTACTTATTCCATATTGATTACTGTTATTGTTTTAAATTCTTTATTCAATATTTATTTAAAATATAAATATTATATTATGTTATATTATAATATATTATATAATATATTATAAATATTATATTATATTATTGTATAATATTATATTATTATATAATATTATGAAGGTTAGAAAGAGAAACTAAGATGCACTATAAAGTATGTCAGACAAGGAAAGATTGAGTATACCAACTTCCTGACACGAAATATCTCGCGTTTCACAGTTGGCAGTCTTTGTCTCTTATGTGACATTTATAAAGGTGCCTTTTCATACTGACGCTCAACGCAACGTCATCAAAATTGACGTTTGATATTCGTCAATTTTTATCTTTATTTTTATTTTTATGATATTCGTTAATTATTAATATGATTTATTTTGACGCCAGAAATGAGTCAATAAAAAAGTATCTTAAGTTCGATGCAGAACAGAGAAAGAATTAATCACATAAATAATTTATCACATTTGAACAATTTGATGACATGACTATTGTGATTGGTCAATTTTTTCTTCATCAGTGATGTCGGACCAATTTTCAGCATCGTAGACACAAAGCTATAGACAGAGATGGCGGAGATTTAGAGAGAGACATTGTCTAACTGAGTACATCATGACAGAGTGATAAATTGCATCATGCGAATGATAGTATCCAATCAGAACGGGGATCACATGATCAGTTTTCTCCAATCTCTTCCACTTCCATGCCATGGAGCTTTCATAATCGCGCCCAATCAGAGAAGACAAATCACGTAATGCAGTTTGCCACTCTCCTTTCGAGACTCTCTAGTGGGAACCATTCTCTTTATTCTTCTGTCGTTTTTCTCATTGAGCGGAATGGTTTTGGAAAGTGTGACCTCTTCAAACGAGAATTTAAGTATTATCAGCTCGGCGTTATTCTGTTCGGAATTTTTTGCTTACTGCATAAGCGGCATTTTAGTCATATTGAATATGTGTTATCATTATAATATTTTTACATTACTATTATAAGACGATGGGGGTGGTGATGGATAAATTTTCAAATTTAGTTTATTTTAATGATATATATTTATAAAACCTAAATGATAAAACCTAAATGAAATGCACATATAGATGAACTGTCGTTTTGATATCATTACAAAATGCGTGATATCAGTACAAACTTACCTTTTTAAAAAAGATAAAAAACAATGCTAAGCATACGTACTTCTTGAATAAAACCTAAATATTTACTCCAATTAAAATAGTAGTTTTAATTTTTCTGTAAGAATATTCTTATTGAAGATTTTCTTATTCTAACCCAAATAATGGCAAATTTATTAGGTGTACAACTTTGCTTCCGCCGTTTTCCTATAGATGGCTTTAGCGGTAAGTGGTGGTCGAAATAAATAGATCATAGACGTCATATAAATAAATAAACTTGGGCATCTGTCAACATAACCCCATAGAAACATTAGTCGATTTGTGTCTGCATCATAAAATTATTCTCGATTGAAAATGTCAGTTTACGAGCCAAATTCTCGTCATTTGCGGGAGATTTTAATTTTTTGCTTCAATATGAAGAAATCTGCAGCTGAGGCTTATCGAATGCTCTCAAATACTTATGAGTGAAAGCTATTAGTGAAAGAACGTGTCGTGACGCTTCAAGAACGGTGATTTTGATTTCGAAGACCGGCATAGCGGTGGAAGAGAGAAGGTTTTAGAAGATGCAGAATTGGAGGCATTACTTGAGCAAGACTCGTGTCAAAATCAAGAAGAATTGGCACGATCATTGGGAGTGACTCAACAAGCCATTTCAAAACGCCTCAAAGCCATGGAAATGATTCAGAAGCAAGGAAATTGGGTGCCATATGAATTGAAGCCGAGAGATGTTGAAAGGCGTTTGTTTGCTTGTGAACAGCTGCTTGAAAGGCAAAGACGGAAGGGATTTCTACATCGCATTGTAATTGGGGAGTACCCGGCCATGCTTCCACGTCGACGGCCAAACCGAATATTCACGACTCCAAGGTCATGCTCTATATTTGGTGGGACCAGCTCGGCGTAGTGTATTATGAACTGTTAAAACTGAAACAATCACAGGCGATCGGTATCGAACGCAATTGATGCGTTTGAGCTGAGCATTGAAAGACAAACGGCCGCAATACAACGAGAGAGATAAAGTGATTTTGCAGCATGACAATGCTCGACCCCATGCGAAAGTGATCAAGACATACTTGGAAACGTTGAAATGGGAAGTCCTACCCCACCCGCCGTATTCTCCAGACGTTGCTCCCTCTGACTATCACTTGTTTCGATCAATGGCACACGGTCTGGCTGACCAGCACTTCCGGTCTTATGAAGAAGTAAAAAATTGGATCAATTCGTGGATAGCCTCAAAAGATGACCAGTTTTTTCGACGCGGGATTCGTACGCTACCCGAAAGATGGGAGAACGTAGTGGTCAGCGATGGACGATACTTTGAATCATAAATGTATAACCAGTTTTTTACAATAAAGTCTCGAATTTCGGAAAAAAAACGGCGGAAGCAAAGTTGTACACCTAATAATTCTGTGTTAAAAATTATTATTTTTCGAAGAAAATTAATATATCAAATGAAAAATTAAAACCCAGATGCTGCAATCTTAATTAATCAAGTTAAATTTCATCAAATTAAAAAATAAAACGCAAATAGAACTCTGTGTCTCTTGTTATTTATACAAACTTACTTTTTTAAAAAGAGCACTTAAGCGTGCATGCTTTCGTAAAAAATCATTTGCGCCAGTTTCACCAACGCCAATTATTTAATTGGTTGTGGACTGACTAATCGTGTTTGTTGTTTAGTAGAATTGACCACTTATGGTTGATAGTTAATCACCGATTCGGCTTAATCGAGTTGAAATCGGTCCTTTGTATATAATAATAGATATCCAACCCAATTAATAATAATAATTAATTTTAATTTTTCTTCAAGGATATTCTTATTGAGGGTCTTCTTATTCCAATCCAACTTTAATTCTGTGTCAAAAATTATTACTCTTCGAAAAAAAATTAATGTATCAAATGAAAAATTAAAACCCAGATGCTACAATCTTAACCAAGCAAATTAAATTCTATCAAAAGTAAAATACAAATAAAAAAGTAAAATACAAATAAAAAATAAAATACAAATGATATTGTCTCTTGTTATTTACTTGTTATTAACTTTAATGATATGTTTCATTCGTATAAAAGATATGATATCAACAAAATTGGCGCCAAGTTAAATCCCATTTCTTTATACTATGCTAAATTAAATAAATAATGAATATTAATCTATGTATCATTTGTATAAAAAATTTGATATCAATAACTGTAGCGTTAAATTCTATCATAAAATAAAAAATAAAACCCAAGTGATATTCTCTCTCTCTCTCTTTATTATTTACTTAATTCAAATGGTACTATCTTTATTATTTATTTAATTCAAATGGTACTATCTTCAATTTTTATTCAATGAAACCTAGGTATACGATAAATAACAAGAAGGAGCTATAAGTCAGATTTATGTATTTCAAATTCTTAGAATATACCTTTTGACCTTATTATTATCTTCAGTATAAAGAAATTTAATGCAAATTTGACAAAAGAATTAATAAAATAGTTACAATAAAATTATACAATTTATTGTACGCAAAGAGATGATAATATTTATTCTATTTATCTTCACAATACAATGCTTTTCGTTCTGGTAATATTGTCAGTTTTATATTTTTTCATTACGGTTGCAATAAGTTCCATAATGATACAAATATTGAAATAAAAATGTACATTCTGTTATCGAATTAATAAAATATATTATATAAATTAAAATAATGAATAAATGATCTTTATATTCAAAATTATTAGTATATACAATTTTTATTTTAATAGACACCTATATTATAGTAAAGTATGTGTTAATAAATAAAATTATTGTACATATACCTCAACTGCGATTGATAAACCAAGATATAATCAGTAATGGAAACAATGAGTCAATTTAATTCACAAGAAGCAAATGCGATCAGAGATAAAAAATTGAAACCAGTTCAGTTTAATTGCTTGTATTATATTATCAAGTGTGAGCGACATTCTGTTACTTTATATTATCTTGTTAAGGAAGGGGATTAGAAGGAGAATAGACATAGGAAAGGAACAAAGAAAAAAGGAATGGAAAAACTAGAAAAGGGAAGGAGGCTGTAAAATTTGTAGATAGGTAAGAATTAGGTAATGTTCTGTGTTGTTTTATTTATTCAATCCCAATTTTTGTTTTTTAATATGAACCATTTTGGAAATCAATCTTTTACTGTACGACGATTTCTTGTCTAAGATCTTTATATCTTTCCAATTAAAATTATGGTTATTGTTAATACGATGGTCAGTAATCGATGGAGTCTTTTCATTAATGTCCGAAAAATGTTCATTTAGTTTTGTTTTTAATTTTCTTTTGTCTTATATAATTAACTTTACAGTTATTACAAGAAATTTTATATACAACATTTTGATTAGCTAAATGATCTAGTCTATCTTTAGTTTATCTTTAGTCTATCTCTAGTTATAAAGCTTTTTAATGTATTTGGGATTGAATATGATAATTTACAATTACATTTATATGCTATAGAAAACTTTCAGAGATAGATTTTATACATGGAATTGTGAAGAATTTCTTAACATGGATATTATGTTTTATAATATTGTTCTGTGTGTGTGTGTGTGTGTGTGTGTGTGTGTGTGTGTGTGTGTGTGTGTGTGT
>NW_012130104.1:375631-388626 GCF_000143395.1 Atta cephalotes | reverse complement strand
GTGTGTGTGTGTGTGTGTGTGTGTGTGTGTGTGTGTGTGTGTGTGTGATATTTTAATCTTTTTTCAATTGTTGAAAAAATGAAAGGAAGAGGATAGCTATTATTTAGAAAAATATTAATAGCATCAACTAGATTCTTTTCATAGAAACGAGAATGAGACAATTTAACTATTTCATCGATGAAACCGAAGATAACACCCTTTTCTGATATAAAGAAAATTGTGAGTGAAAATTAAGAAATCTGAACAGATGATCTTCTTGTATCTGTCAAAAATAATCTTATGGTTATCAATGGTAATCATATCCAAAAAAATTAATTTTCCCTCAGTGCCGATCTCCATAGTAAATTGCAGTCCGACATGTAATGAATTAATTCTAGTATTATATTTGTACTATCTAATGGAGTCGCCAAAATGATTATTATTTATTATTATTGAGCCATTATAAGATTATTTTTATCTAAGTATACGTATATTTTATTGAAGCATCTTCTTATTCCAATTCAAATGATTTAAATTCCTCTTAAATTATTATATCATAATTTATTCAAAGGCATTTTCTCTTCCAACTAAAGTAGTGATTATTTAATTCTTCTTCAAAATAATATACAAAACATTATCACAAAATTATATTACTTTGCTCAATTTAAGTGTTACCACAAAAAATTAAAAAATTAATCGTATAAAATGAAAAAATTTAAATAGAAAAATTTTTCATGTAAAAATATTTGGCTCTGCTAGATCAAATAAAAAAAACTATAAAAACAATTTAAAATTAGAATGGTAATTAATAAATAAAAATAAATAATAAAAAATAATTATAATTTAAAAGTAATAATAAAAGTAATAATAAATTTAATCTGAACTTTACACTAAATAAGAATAAAGTTTACTATTTATTTCTCTTTCATAATGTATATTTACAAATCTAAATTTATTTTTCTTAGACTTAAACTTAATAATATTCATAACGTTAATTTATATGACTCTATAACTCAATCGCATATACACACGCTAGATATTTCAACTCTTGGAAATGCTTCATATTTTTCTTATATATAGGGAATCTCTTAAGATCTGGGTCGCATTGCGTAGAATGGGTCAAGATAAACAAAATGATATCCGTTGTAGTTTTGAATTAAAAAAAAAACATCTAAGCCACGTGCGATGAAGCCGCGCCGAATTCGTAGTATGACCCATCGCGCCTCATAGTGACGGCGCGCGCGCGCGTAGAGGGAACTAAGCGCTATCCTTCTCTTCGCCCTCCCTGCGCGCTGTCGCTATGGAGTAAAGCGCGATGAGCCGTGCTACGAATTCGCGCGGCGCGGCTTCACTGCACATTGGTTTAGATGTTTTCTTTTTTAATTTGAAAACTACAGCGGATATTTCAAAATATAAGACTTTTTCGTTCCCCTTGACTCATTCTACGCCTCCAATGCACTCCGGATCTTACTTAAGAAACACCCTGTATATTTTTCTAAATATTCATATTTTTTAATATGATTCTAATTTTCCTTATTAATATGTTTTCTAAATATTACATTTTTTAAGTATTATCTCTTATTTTTCTAAATATTACATTCATAGCTTACTATTATTATATCGAGATTTAGCGTCAAATGTTTTTACATAAAAAATTTTTTATTTAAATTAAATTTTTTCATTTTATACGATTAACTTTTTAATTTTTTGTGATAATACTTAAATTGAGCAAGGTAACAATTTTGTAATCATGTTTTGTATATTATTATTGAAAAATAATTAAATAATCACTACTTTAGTTGAGAAAAATGTCTTTCAATGAATATGATATGATTTCATTTAAGAAAAATTTAAACCATTTGGATTGGAATAGGAAGAGTCTTCAATAAGATATACGTATACTTAGGTTTCATTGTATAAAAATTAAAGATAATACCACTTGGATTAAGTAAATAATAAAGGTGGTATCACTTGATTTTATTTTTTATTTTGATAATAGAATTTAACTTGGCGCCACAGTTGTTAACTTTTCAAATCAAATTTTTCATACAAATGATCAAATTTTTTATACAAATGATATATACCATTAGATTAATACTTATTATTTATTTAATTTGGCATGATATAAAGAAATAGGATTTAACTTGACGTCAGGTCTTGATGTTAAATCCTTTGTAGGAATGATACATATCATTACTGTTGATATTATTTATTTAATTTGATATCCAAATTACATGAAATTTAACATGAAATTTAACTTGGCGCCAATTGTTGATATCAAATCTTTTTTATGAATAATATATAAAATTTTGAGGAATTTAATTTGGTGCCAATTTTTTTGATATCATATTTTTTATATGAATAATACGTATCATTAGAATTAAATAAATAACAAGAGACAGTATTATTTGTGTTTTACTTTTTAATTTGTTAGAATTTAACTTAATTGGTTAAGATTGTAGCATCTGAGTTTTTAATTTTTCATTTGATACAAGTTTTAATTTTTCATTTGATACACTAATTTTTTTTGAAGATAATAATTTTTGACAGAAAATTAAAGTTATTATTTGGGTTGGAATAAAAAGATCTTCAATAAGAATATCCTTGAAGAAAAATTAAAACTACTATTAATTGGGTTGGATACTTATATACGAAGGACCGATTTCACCAATTCGATTAAACTGAATCGGTGATTAACTGTCAACCATAGGTAGTCAATTTTACTAACAGCAAACACGATTAGTCAGTTTCACGGTCAATTAAGTAATTGGCATTGGTAAAACCGGCCCAAATGATTCTTTACGGAAAGCACGCATTCTTAGCGTTTTTTTTTACCTTTTTTTAAAAAGATAAGTTGTATAAATAACATTTGTGTTTTACTTTTTAATTTGATGGTATTGTGAAAACACAGCTATGAATAGTGAGTTGAAAATGGAACTTCATTGAACATTTTTGAAATGCTAATAGCAATCCGTAGAATCAAACAAGATCAAAATGAATTAATAGTATTGGTAAACGTATCGGTACATAAACTTTCCGATCGGAAATTATTAGCAATAATGTATCGTTTCTTACACTATATATTAAAAAAAAAAGATTAAATATGGTACAATATTTTTATTGATTACTTCAGACAATAAAAAATGTTATGCCATATTTTACCATTGTTCCAGCGGCCAATCTTTTTTTTTCAATGTAAAAGTGACACGTTTTTGGAAATTATATATAATTGCTTCTCTCGTGGTTACTTCGTAACTTACATGGTCTGTTACTTTAGAAAAATTTATTTGAAATAAAAAAATAAATTATAATTATAACGACGATGTAACGAGTATGTAACTACGTCGGCATAACGTCTTACAAAATAGCGTTTATCGCGCATTAAAATGCAATTACTATTGTTAACGCTGGTTGGTAAAATATTTTACTTTATTATAAATTAGCAATAATCAATAAGTAGGTTTACTAAATAAAATATATTGTTTATATAGATGTAAAGGAATGAAAAAAAAACTTGTTAAACTTTGAAATTGGACCTCATTATACGTGCATATAATAAGGCTCAAATAAAAAATAAATTAAAAATAACAAGAAAGTAAATATTTTTTTGTCCAATCGCATGCCTTTATAAAGGAATGTAAAATGTGATTCGATAATTTTCTTTGTGCATACGGCTAAGTTTATATGGATGTATCCAGACTCTTACATAACGGATAATGCACAGTACATAAGAGAATCAACCAATCGAAATTCTTCTTTTCTTTTGGAATGAGAGAAAAGGAAAGATTCTGATTAATTAATTCGCTTATGCATTATGCTTTATGTGTTAAAAGTTTATGCTGCGATCTTAAGGATCATAGCCGCATAAACATATGCATAAAGAAAATCATCCAATCGTATTTTGTCTTTATGACAGAAATTATTTTTTTTTATATTATACATATGGTTATGTGTGGAATGGCAAATGAATATTTTATTTTTGAGTTTAGTTATTTTTATTACATCGTTATTGGTCGTTATTAATCCATTTCATCTGTTTCTTTTTTTTCGATTACGTTTATTCCGATCTAAAGAAATAAGTAAAAAGCTCATTCCGCTCGTATACCATAGGTGCGTTCGGGGAGACACTCGCGCTATGGACGCAAACGCTACCAACGCTATTCTTGGAGCGTGATAACATTAGCAAGCTCCATCCTAGCGTAGCATTGGTAGTGTTTAACTAAGTCAATTAATCAGATAAAAGGAAGAATCTTTGAGCATTCATTGTCGATTTCAAAAGAAGAAGCATGTCTACATATAATAAGCATCTGCAGCGGAATACCTTGCCGCGCTGTACCGCAATAATAACGTTTTTCTATACACGGGAATTAAAAATTGCCAGTAATAAGATACTGACTTTCAAATTTATAATAAAATCAAATACACAAATTGAACTTCGCAGAAACTTTGAAAAGTTAAAGATGATACACAAGCAAGAATTACTCCAGCCTAATGACAAGCCATCAGCAGAGATTAAAATTGAGATTGCATCATTATAAAATTTGAAATTCACATTATGTACATACGAAATTCTTCTTTTACCCTACGAAATTCTAAAAGAGAAAAATTTGCTGCCACTCGAAAATCCCCTCAAATATTAATCTAACTTTGACGAATATCAGTTGAACGCTACGCTAGGGTCATTCACAGATCTGTAAACACTAACGCTAGCAATATCTCGGAAGGAATAGCCTTGATAGCGCGCAGTTGTAACACGCTACCATTAGTGACGTTTGTCATGATCGTGTTTGTTAGTGCTATCTGCAGCTCCCCGAACAGTTTGTGGTGCTAAATAGCTCGAATAGCATCTCTCCGAACGCACCTCATAATAGGAAAAAAGCATAAACGAAATCGCAACTCGCCAATCGGAATGTTGCGTTTCCGGGATAATCAGACAGTTTAGCTACAACACCTCAAAAATCAGTAAAATTAGGCTTATTTTGACGTGTTTTTGTCTGAAATGAATGAATCTATCAAAAAAAGTATTGCTCTGCCTCACGAATAGAAATATTAATTGTTAAAGTTGATATTCAGGTTAGGAAATTTGTCACATTGATAACATAGAGGGTTAGGCAAATTCTATTCTATTGTATAAACACAAATTTTCTACTATAAAAACAAATTCTCTGCATTAAAAATACAAATTCTTTACTTTAAAGACGTGCTGGAAATCTTTCTGATCGACTCGGATATAATCGTAGGAATGTCCATATTGTCCGCAATAATAACTCATCTAGGAATATCTAGGAATAAACAGAATAATTCCAATCGTAATTCATTTCGAACATTTCCATAATAGGTGCCCAGAATAGATATCTAACGATTCTAAATTTCAGGGGATCGATTGTGTATCTTCAAATGAGATGAAAATTACAAAAGTGAGCAAATTCACTAGAGTATTCATAACTTAATTGGTCAATATCTAGTCTATACCTTTGCTTATTTTTGTAATTTTCATCTTTCAAAATTAACAATTGGTGTGGTACTCGATAACACTATGTTTATTCCATTATTAATTGATAGAGATACATTAAGTCCTTTAGTTATCACCTAACTAATAATCTGGGTTTTGATAAAACTGTAAGCGAAATATTATTTGTGTGTAATGACTCAAGTTGCCCTGATGTTAATGTAAATTGTAATATTTCTGCGAGTAGGCGTAAATTGTTTGATAATACTTTTAATGATTATTAATGTTAAATCAGTCCGTCCGGAAATCCCGAAATTGTGGATAGAAACTACTTTAATTTTAAAGAATAATAAACCGGTACAATTTGGTCCCCGAAGGTTAAGATTTTCAGAAAAAGAAAAAATTCAGCAAATTCTGAATGATTTATTATATATAGATAGAATGTTATATATATGATGAATATTATATATAGATAGAATGAAAAATAATCAGAAAAAGTGTTTCAGAATAATGTTCTTCAATAATGTTCCAATCAAGAAATATTAGAATATGCGTGGACTATCACGATTAAACAAGATCTTAATACACGATTCTCTACTTATAGATCAGTTGGATATTATGAAGTAAATGCTTCTTTAGTTCAATGGATCTTAAGAACGGTTTCTATCATTAAGATAATGCCGGAATCGATAAGGTACACTTCATTTGTAATTCCATTAGGTCAATTCGAGTTTATGCGATTGCCGTTTGACCTTAAAATTTGATCTTAGGCCAATATTCATAATCAGATATTATATTTAAGACCATCTGAAGTACGGTCTTAAGAAGTCACGAACCAATCAGAGAGCTGTATTCACATCTTAAGACATTACTTAAGACGGTTTTAAAATAAGAATCGCCTATGAATACCGGCCTTAGTTTCAACGCTTTGTAAATGAAGCTTTGGCGGAACTACAGGTAACTTAAATCCGCTGTTTTTTAGTCAGAAAAACACATTTTTTTTCCTAGGAAGCAAAAACAAATTTATTCAAAGTATTTGCCCTCGCTAACTATACATTTTTCCTATCTTTCGGGCAATTTCTGTATATCACGCCAAAAAATTCCTCATTTTTCGAGGCAAATCACTCATCAAGCTATTTTCGGACGTCTTCGTAAGAATCGAAGTGCCGCTCTGCGAGCGCGTGGCCCATCGACGAAAAAAGGTGATAGTCAGAAGGTGCCAGGTTTGGTGAGTAAGCAGGATGGGGTAGCACTTCCCAGTTGAATGTCTCCAAGTAATTTTGAACCATTGTTGGCGTATGCGATGGTGCGTGGAGGAAAATCAACTTGTCGTGAAGGAAAATCAGCTTGTCATGTCTTTTCCGATAATGCGGCCTTTTTTCACGCAGAGTACAGTGCAATTTGATCAGTTGTTGGTGGTAGCGGTAAGCATTAACAGTTTCATCAGATTTTAACAGCTCGTAATAGATGACACCCTCCTGATCCTACTAAACGCACAGCACCGTCTTTCTTTCGAAGCGATTTGGTCTTGAGGAAGATATTGATGATTGGGCGGGATCAAGATTTCTTGTGTTTAGGATTCTGAAAATAGATCCACTTTTCATCACCTGTCACAATCCGATGCAGGAACGATTTTCTTTGTCTGGCAAGCAGAATTTGACATGTGTTTTGGTGTCGCTCCATCTGTCTATCGTTCAGTTCATGCGGCACCCATTTCCGATCTTTTGAACCTTCCCCATTGGCATGTAGCTGCATGGAAATGGCTGCTTGACAAACACCCAATTGCTCGGCAAACATTTTTTGCGATTGGGTATCATCCTCGTTCAAAAGAGCCTGCAATTGACAGTCCTCAACCTTCCGATTTTCACGTTTCTTCTCACTCAGATCAAAATTGTCGTCATTGAACCGGCGAAACCAATCTCTGCACGTTGTTTCCGATAAAGCATTGTTGCCATAGGTCTCCACAAGCATTCGATGCGATTCGGCAGCCAATTTCTTCAAATTGAAACAGAAAAGCAAAACTTCCTGCATATGTTTTTTTTTAGCAAAAATTAGACATGATTACGAAAGAAAAAATGTATGTTATTGTATGAAATTGCTGATGATGTGCACTGGTTAATGTTGACAGATGTGAAACACATAAAAAAAAGTGTGTTGTGTGCCCAGGGTAGCTTTGTACGCTCACTAATGCCATCTATGAGCAAACAGCGGATTTAAGCTTATACACTTGGTAATAATAAACACGACATAAAAATAAATACGAGTAACTATCTATGGAAGATACAATATTTTGGTTGCTACTAAAATTTAGGAATTGCACCTTAATGTCTTAAAAGAAGTTTTTATGGCTTTAGTTAATAATAAACTCGAATTGAGCTAGAAAATGAAGCTAGAAAAATGTGCTTTCTTGTATATGGAAGAATATTTAGAATATTTAGAATACAATATTTAGAATACAATGTATTATATGAAGGAATATATTCACAAATAGAGATTACAGTGATGCAGAATTTTCCCGAAGATCCAAGATCATCAAGGAAGTTCATTTTTTTTTCGGGTTGGCTTTCGAAAGTTTATTAAAGACTTTTCAGTTATTGCTCGACCACTATATCGTCTTCTAAAAAAAGAAGCTGTTTTGAAGTCTGGAGATAAGGAGCGACTTGCGTGACATTAAAAAAAAAAAATAAATTGATGCAAGCACTGGTGCTGGCTATATATGATCCAAAAGCATTATCAAGTTTCACTGTGACGCAAGTACTCATGAGTTCGGAGCAATTCTCGTACAAAAGCAAAAAAATAATAAAATGCATCCTATACACACTGCGTATTTTACTTTAGCCGCAGGACTATTGAAGCGCGATATCACAGTTTCGAGTTAGAAATTTTAACTATTGTGTACGCTTTGCGTAGGTTTCGAATCTATTTACAGGATATATTTTTTACAGCTGTCTTGGACTGTAGTTACTCAGATTTTAGAAAAACGCGATATTAACGTTCGCATAGAGATGGAGCCTTGAATTTCAAAATTTTGATTTTAAAGTAATTCATCGGCCGGCTTCGAAAATGGATCATGTTGATGCATTAAGTAGGCATCATTGGACTACTCTTTTGGAGTATTGGTGATTGAGGACAATCTATTTGAATGGAATCTCACGATGTTACAGTGCTGAGACCCTAAAATTAAAGACATTACTTAAAGATTGGAGTCGGCGGAAGATCCACTGTATGAATTGCAACATGATTTAGTTTATAAGAAGCATGGTACAAGTCTTTTACCCGAAACTATGGAGAGGTATATCTTATTTCGCTACAACAATGGAGATAGATAGGCCATATTGGCTTCGGTAAAATGATTAACGCGATTTGACGTCTTTCGAATTCGTGAAACATGTGAAGATCATGTACGATACTACTCAAAATATACATTGTTTTCTATATACGATAAGCCGGAGGGGCATTTAATTTCGAAAAAAAATCTTCTATTCAAAACCATTCATATATAAATTCATTCCATATATAGATCACTATGTATAGTAGTTAACTTAGTGGTACTTGAAAAATATATTTTATTAATTGTGGATGCATTCTCTAAATTTGTTAAATTGTTTCCTACCACTAATGCAAAGGAAGTCATTTGTCGCTTGCAATAATTTTTCCAGAATTACAATAAACCTAAAATTACTATATCTGACTGCGAAAGTGCTTTTACTTCGCGAGAATTTGAAGATTTTCTGAAGGACCAGGATGTTCAACATTAAAATCATGGTAGGATTGCCTCAGGCTAACAGTCAGGCTGAACGTGTCAACAGCTCCCTGTATAGCTAAGCTATCAGATAACAAGGAGAGTCGACAATAATATAAAATATTGCCTGAAGTAGAGTACAATAATATTGTCAATCGATTTAGGAGCCCCAGCCAACTGATTTTTAGTATTAAGTAGCGAGGCCCCTGCACTGATCGAATTAAAGACTTTTTAAGTCACTATAAATTCGCTCGTAAGAGATCTTGAGATAATCCGCGAACAGACAGCTCAACAGACGTACTCGATTTTCGCATCAGCACTAGAAAAAAGAATACGATTATCGACATAAAACACCTAGGAAATATGGAAAGAATGATTTAATTATGATTCGCAATTTCGAGAGTATACCCGATGTTAATAAGAAAATGAATCTGAAATGGCATTACTCGTCAAAACCATTCTGGTACTACAATCGTATATGCTTTGAAAGATACCTGTGAAAATTGTAGTCATTATATGTTCAGTTGTTGTTTAACAGTCATTTATGCCAATTGATGTCAGTTTTTGTAAAAATGGAAAAAAAATCGAATATTAACGATCGTCATAACAAAAATTTATGAATTGCGGTTCGAATTAATTTACTTTACTCATATTCATCAGATCTAATTTCCAACGACTTTTTCCTCTTTTCTATAAGCTCAAAGTTAGGCTCGGAGGATACAAATTTTTATTAAAAATACGACGAAAATATCGATTGACATCACAAATGATTCTCAAACAACAACTGAACGTAATGAGAGACGCAGAGAAAAGGAATTTTTACTTTGATAAGTAGAAAATTGTAGAAATAAAAAATCAAAAATGAATAAGATTTCCAGTAGCAGCATACTTGATGCGCTTATCTTGTTCATAATTCATGCAAATAATTCAATAAATATCTTATAATATGATTGTAAATTATTTTTCTCAAATTAAAGAAGTTTTATATATATTCAAATTATTGTACTATTTTAATATTGATATTTTTTGTATTCAATAGATATACATACAAATATTTTTTATAAGATAAAGAAAAATTTTTAATGCTACAATACATAATATTAAACTTATAATTTTTAAATTTTTTACTACAGTAATAGAATCTAAAATTTATTACAATAGTATTAGCAATAATTATTCGACATAATAATTATTCGACATAATAATTATTCGACATAATAATTATTCGACATAATAATTTGATTAGATTATGTGTTTGCTTAATTCTAATAAGTAGAAATATTATATTTTTTACTTAATAAAAATTTTTAGAAACAATGCACGACTCATTAGACCTATTCTACAATAGAATCGTAAGTGATAAGTCATAAAAATTAACCAATCATAATCGATTAATCTTCTCATATTTAAGTAAAGAAGTTTACATTTGAAAGATCAAAAAATCGATGTTTTTAAATTGCTTTTTTGAAAGCTTATAGTCTTAAGAATATCTCACAAAAACATTTTTTGGGACAAATGAAAATTATCCAAGATATAGAATGAATAGAATATAAAATGACATGGTGTTTGGGACCACTACCATAAATCGATTCAAATAGCGCGCACTAATTGTACAATCGGCGCCATTATGTTCAATCATTCTAGAATGTTTCTATTTTAGACGTTTCTAATAATAAATCGTTAAATTCAGGATGTTAGCTCTTAAACACATTCACTCTGGTAAAGCAATAGTAGAAATCGTAAATTATTTGGCAATGTGTACTTTTTATGACAGTTACATAAATATTCTTAAAATTATGGAGGTGATATTATACTTATCGGCAATTTTCGATTCAGCTTATAATTTGACTTTTTCGCAAGACAAAGTCCACGTCAAGCACTCGAAGTTTCGTGTATCCACAAGATATCTTGTATAGACTTGAAATAGACGACTAATAATAAATTCAAAAATTTTGACATATTATAGCAAAAAATATTTAAGCTTCATAAAATTTTAAACAGGTTTTTCTCGAACCATATTTTCGAATATCACAATTCCAAAAAAACTATTAGTCCAATTGATTTCTACTTTTACGGTTACTCAAAGAACATGCCATCGCCTGATTTATATCGCCTGAATTAATAGTAGTAGTAGTAATGTTAATTTTTTCTATTTTTTAGAAGATCAATAAGAGGAAAAAAATAAGAAATATTCCATTTATTTTTTTTTAAACCGTCGCTATTTTGAAAATATGCATACGATATTAATTACTGTAATTCGGGCAAGAATTACAAATCTATTAATTAAGAAAAAGCTTCATTTTTTGCTTTTAGATCAATGATACAGACCGACGACTTGTACCTTTATTATCGTTTGATAATATATTATCGTTCGACCTTGTTCGCGGTGTAAGCCTAACTTCAGTGCCATTTTATACTATTCTATAAAAAGTTAACATTACAAAAAAATATTTTTTACGTGTACATTGTACGCATTTTCTAGATCTGTATTAGTCTTTAAGTATATCTAAATTTATATTCATTAAAAAAATTCTCGAAGAATGTCTTTAAAATCGGCTTTCAAACGTAAAAATCGTCTTAACTGTGATTGACCAATTTCTTATCTTGGCTTATGACTTATAATCTTATTGTAGAACAGGCATTAGGGAATTTTGATATCAAATATTTAAAGAGAGTTGAAATTGATACTTATATGAATTGATACTTATGAATACGTGAAATTGATACTTATATGTATTTTTTATAACATGTTTTGAAATTACATTGTATATGTGTTAATATTTTTTCATAAGTAGAATGAATGGCAAATATTCACAACAAAGGTTAGCAATTTTAAAAATCAATGACCTTGATATATGTTATCCCTTAGTGAGCTCCAACAAGTTTTAGCAGTCGCTTGTTATTCGTTAAAAAGTTACAAACAAAAAGAATTTGAAAAATGTCTTTTTTTATTATAAAAAAACAAAATTTTTTACTTTAATATTAGGTGTGGGAAAAAGTTCGTGGCGTTTTTCCCGTTAGATGGCATTAAAAAAACGCTACGAACTTTTTCCCATACCTTACGATTTTCCACGTGAAGCGATTTTCACCCCACTTTCCTCTGCTTCAGGGGCGCACGACTTTCACGTGAAGCGACTTTCATCTCACCTTCTCCCCTGCTTCAGGGGCATACGACTTTCCACGAGAAGCGAGTTCCATCCTATCTCGCCAAGTTGCTTCGTGTGGAAATTCGAATGCCCCTTGACAAGAAAGGAAGTGGGATGAAACTCCCGCATGGAAAACCTATTATATGTAAGCAAAGTAGAATATAGAACAGTTTTTAATATTATATATAGCAAAAATAAGATATTTTTCCAATTTTTTTTGTTAATAATTTTTTACGGATAAGGAGCGACAGTTAAAACTTGTTTATGGCAAGCCGTTTTACTTTTTAATAGCGTAAAAGAAATTTAGACTAATGTTAAATTCTTAAAAAATGTTTTAAAAACTTACGATTTTTAATAATGAATTAAAATTATGTCAAGACATAATAGAAATTCCGAATTTTTATTATGTCGAGATATAATTTTAATTCTTCGAATTATTATTATATTATGACGTAATAATGATTTCACGACTTAAAATTATTCTAAAACATAATGAAAATACGAAAATTTCATTATGGTCATAAAAATAATTTTGAATTTTTATTATGTCGCGACATAATAATAATTCGATGAATTAAATTATGTCGAGACATAATAAAAATTCGGATTTCTGTTATGCCTTGACATAATTTTAATGGATTTTATGGAAATATTATTATGTTACGACATAACTTTATTT
>NW_012130104.1:363776-375611 GCF_000143395.1 Atta cephalotes | reverse complement strand
GTACTACTACGTACTACGTACTACGTACTACGACTACACACGACCGACCGACCACCGACACGACCGACACGACCGACACCGACACACGACACGCACACACACACACACACACACACACACACACACACACACACACACACACACACACACACACACACTATTGATAAGTCGGGGTATGAATGACTATCTTACAAGAATTATTAGCAATTCTTATTTTAAATTACGATTATAAACAATACGAGCGGGTCAAGTGTGCTGCTGGAGATCTTACTCATTTTATCTTTACAATTTTCTGCTTGTTATCGATGTAAAAATTCCTTTTCAATTTCTGTGCCTCTCATTACGGTTATTGTATTTCGATGTCTCATTTTAATACGTTGTTATACTTAATAAATTTCAAATATCATCTGCACATTGCATAGTACCTATATTATAACATAATACCTATATTATATTGAGAAATTATCTCATACAATAATATCATACTGTTTTAAAGGATGTTCAAAGGATTTACATAAGAATGTCTTCAAATGCCGCTCGAAGAACTATGTTCTATGGGACTTTTTAAATAAGATACTTGAAATATTATTTTGATTTCACTTCTTTTTTTATGGCATTATCTTTAATTTTTACAGCAAAAAATATATTTGGCACCTTTTCTTATATATTGTATTAAAAGGCTTTGACGTGCTTGTGCAATTAGAATGAGATTAACCGTTTCAATACTAAGATATAAGCAATTAAAAATTGCAATTTTTATATAAAAAATACCGTCTCTATAAAATTCACGAAAATGTTGTGTTTTTGTAGGACCTAAACTAACAGTGACATATTAATAAAAAACAAGCATGCGCTCGTTGAAGGAACATGACACGAACATTTAAACAACATTTTTGATTGTTTAGTTAGAAAAATAGATCCATGAAAAGAACGTTTCGATTTTCTTTGGCCCATGATAGTGATTGAAAGGAGTGGTGGAGAATAGAGGGGATGGTCAGCGAGCATCTAGAAAATCTGGTAGCATCGGCGTTAGGCTTGCGTCTATCTGTACTATTCATTTTCTTTCCATGTATGCATGCGGCCTTGGACAGGCACAATCGAAAGTTTTCTCTTTCTGGCGGGAATGAGATCGCTACCGAGCCGAACGCCGTGACGGGATTAAACTTTTGGACGGTATTGTCGTATTGACGGTATTGAATGTATTATCTTAAACAAAACAATAATTTTTAATTACATAAACGAATTCCTTCTTGTAAAAAATACGCCGTCTCTTTCATGACATGCTATTATCTCCTTCATAAAATATATTACAAAGATATATTTTACCGGAAACGCTACTGCGTCTTCTGATATACATGTAGGGGAAGTCCGGGCAAAGCAGATATGTTAAAGTTTGGGAAGAAAAATGACCAGTTAAAATTAAGTAGATCAAAAATTTTTTTTATTCTTATAATTCTATTAATAGAATCAACTTTGAAATATAATAAAATTAAATTTAAAAACTTGAACATTTTAATGTCTTTTTAGTCAAAATATAGAAAAAGAGAAATTTTCGCTTTGGTCGTCTGGGCAAAATGGACGGGTCATTCGAGCAATGAGGATGGAATTTAAAAAAATCAAAATCAGTGTCGGCAGTCATCAAAAGTAACTGTCAAATCTTCCATATGTAGCTTTCATAAGCCCATTGGTGTACTAACTGCACTGAATCCAGTCTTCGATGTGAGTCGGTGTATTTTTTAGAAGACACATCTTACTGCGTTGTGAAAAAAAATAAAAGTGAGATGTAAATAATGTGTTTCGTACATTTGAAAGATCGTCTGTCCCTCCATCTTTTTGGATTATTTTTAGTGCAATTACATATCGGATGAAGAGGATGAAGAGGATCCATTTGCTTTGTTCCTATTCACTTTGCCCAACGAACTATCTACTTGGCGTTAATTTGAAAAAGTGTTAGAATAAGTTTAAACAAGTGAAAAATTTTTACCTTGAATACACATTAAAGACAGAGAATTCTTATAAGAAATCATTCAGACTGATTAGAAACAATTACTGCTAATAATTAAGCTACGTATCTTAGCAAAAATCGAAAACACATAATTTCTTTCATTTTTCTATCAAACACGAATGAGCTTAATCATATGTTATTTCACATTTTCATGACGTCGCCGGTTCAGTCATTCCTTTAACAGTTAGAGACTCATAGTATTATCTCTGATAAATAAGTGAAAATAAAAAATATTCGCTTTGCCCGGACTTCTTATATATATAGAAGGTGTGTAGACAGAGCGGATTAAACAGAGACAAAAAATCCTCTACCATTTTGCAATTTTTTTTGTTACCCCGTGAACAGAATCTAAAATCGATCCATGAAACAACTTTAAGATGTCTTTAAAAGTTCTTTAAGAAATCCCCATCTTTAAAATATTTCATAAAAAATTTTGAAAGAAATCTTGAAATTGTTTTATGCGTCGATTTTACTCATTTATTCGACCATCTTTAAAAATTGATAACTTTACTATTGCGAAAATAGCAAAATAGTACAGGATTTGATTTAGTTTAGTCTGCTTCATTTATACACAAGCGCTTTGTCGAAACTTATCTGCGGACATCTATATCTGCCATATTTGATACAGCGAAGCAAGAGGGAGAAAAAATATATGTATATTCGCCTCTCGATCGAAAATCAATAGTGCTCGTCATATCGCGATCAGTATGAGATTCCCACAAAAGCCAGAAATCTTGTCAGATCACCTATCATTCGACGAAGAAACTTCGGTAACGCGTAAAGCCCGGAAAAAAGTTCGCGGCAATGCAAAATCAAGATTCGCCGTCGGGTCGAACTCCTCGAGTACTCGAGCACAAAAGCATCACAGATTGCGCCGATTGCGCGTTACGTTTGTCTCGATCCCCAGGAGATTGGCGGACGCGGAACTCGCGAATAAACTCGATCGCAAAAACGCCAACCGGGAACTTCAACGGGCAAATCGTGGCGACGTCCTCCCGTGAACATTGGCTTATTCGACTTTTCTAATGCATTTTTTATCATGAGATATACCAGGTGTATAAGGTGAAATGACGATTTGAGAAACAAATGGCGCACCAATGCAGTATGAAGTACAAAGATTTAACATTATACGCCATTTGTACCATCAACAAGTGTCAAACGCGCAAAGTGATTTGATTGAAAAGTTTGCATAGTACTGTGCTGTTGCTGTGTTTAATATGATGAAATTTGTACCAAATAAGGAGCATTCGCGGACATTAATTTTTTGTTTTCATTTGAAAACTGCTGCGGAATCATATTACTTGAAGAAGCTTTTGGTGAATATGCTCCATCGCAAAAAACGTGTGAACGATGGTTTCAGTGTTTCAAAATTGGAGATTTCGATGTTGCAGACAAGGAACACGGAAAACCGCCCAAAAAGTACGAAGACGTGGAATTGCAAGCATTGCTGGATGAAGATGATTCACAAACACAAAAACAACTCGCAGAGCAATTGAGCGTTAGTCAACAAGCTGTTTTCAATCGCGTACGAGAGATGGGAAAGATTTAGAAAGTCGGCAGATGGGTGCCACATGAATTGAACGAGAGACAGATGGAGAGGCGCAAAAACACATGTAAAATTTTGCTCGAACGATACAGAAGAAAGTCATTCTTGCATCGTATCGTTACTGGGGATGAAAAGTGGATTTTTTTTGAGAATCTCAAGCGCAAAAAATCATGGATAGACCCAGGCGCACCATCCACATCGACCACAAGATCGAATCGCTTTGGCAGGAAGACGATGCTCTGTGTTTGGTGAGACCAGTTAATACCAAACGCTATCAACAACAATTGATCGATTTGAACTATTTGCTGCTTAAAAAACGACCAAAATACCAAAAGAGGCAACACAAGGTCATTTTTCTCCATGACAATGCTCCATCATATACGGCAAAACCAGTTCGGGACATGTTGGAAGCATTCAGTGCTTCCTCTGTTTTTTTTGGGAAAAAAATCATTTCATACTTGTACACCTGATCCGAATTCTATTTCCTATCCTCCGTCGAAGAGAAAAAAACTACCCCGAACAACTCGAGAAAGTAGCTGTTCTTCGAAGCGAATCGATTTCAACCGGCAAACTAGGAGGGTGCGATTAAAGTCCCGAACTACTTTGGGAAAGGCAAATCGCTAAATGTTCTTCTGATCTTACGAGTTCGCCCGCAAATTTGCAAGAGTATCTCCAAGTATATTGATATTATTCACCGTCTTTGGTATGTAACTTATCGCGATTATAGTCAGAATTAGGAAGTGATCAGCGATCTATAACGTCCAAAGCGGATGAAAATGGAAGAAAAATTACTTTAAGAAGATAGATAGTATTGCTGTTACGATGCTAGAATATCATATATGATGAATGATTAGTTAATATACACACGAAACAAGATTAATATCCATTTAATTCATTACATATTAAAGTTTGTATTAATCTGGAGCTGATTAATATTCTTTTAGCTTTAAATGTGAGCTTTCATGATTTCACATTTCTATGTTATTAAAATTTAACTTTTTCATTAAAATCTTAGATAATGATATTAAACAAAATAATTATCTAAATAAAAATAATTTTAAAATAATATATTAACTTTATATTAATATTAAAATAATATTAAATTTATTTTCTTTATTTTTTGCTTTCAGAATACCACATTACTCTCCGTGTGGGAGGACAACAGTGTAGTAAGTGATATAATAATGGAAAGATCACAGCCGATCGTCCGTCGATATAAAGTCCCAGTTCCTGGTGGCTTTAACGCTCAGGTGAGACTTTTAATACCACCTGATGCTGATATGAGTGGTGCCTCCAAGTATCCCATGCTGGTTTACGTGTAAGTTTTTTAATTTTTTCAATAGACAAGAAAAACTCTCTAAATAAAAGCATACGCAATCATTATACTCTCGTTTGTTTACAACACACTTCAAGTAATTTGAAATTGTTTTCATTTGCACGAATAAAAAACATGTTACATGTATTTGATTTTTATGAATTATTTTTATTATTTTTTTATAATGGCAAAATATTATATGGTAGCATATACGAAATATTTTACACGAAAAATATTTGTGAATGATCTACGTGAATCTTTATTTGATTGATATTTTATGATTTTATATTTTTAATTTTATATTTTATCATATTTTATGGTTAATTCTATCTTATGTTAGTTCCATTTTCTGAAACTGCAAAGAAAGAACGATTTTGCTGAAATATCTAAAAATTTAGCTACATATACTACATATGAACAGATCTGAAGATAATTTTGTGATACTATCAAAATAATTATGTTTAGGACACTGATTATTTCTAAGAACACACGCGAGAGACATTTTTAATTTATACACATTCGATTTCACAATTGTTAAAATTATGACAGACACTAGAATACTAAGAAATTCAAAAAAGCACTTTCCAGCTATCATTTAAGTTCTTAAATTACGTCGTTTTTCGGCGTCATGTATATATCTCGAAATTTTACTTAAAAAGCAACCATATTTTTCGCGGCACGACAAGAAATGTGACAACGCACTCCGCGGGCGTCATCAATCGGTTTCGTCATAATGTACTCGCGAGATAAATGTAAATGGAGGAGCCGGTGACGAACATGCAGTAGCGGAGTAAGACTGATGTGAAAACGAAGCTCTTCTTTACGTGGTTTGAATTAGGACGGGATAACCGGTAAAACCGCATAAAGCGATGAGTCATTCCGTGTCTCTCAATCTTACGAAAACTTCAGCAGCTTTTCCGATAAAAGCGGAATGCTATCGATCGATTCGCCCCGATATTTCTTCTAATGATGAAGAAATAGTCAAATTAACACGTTCGTCAAAAGAGAACTAAAAAAAACAAATGTATAACGTCTGCTTCCAATCTTGTTAATTTTTTTTTGAACTTCATTCTTAATATTGAATCTTTTTTATATTTTAAAATATAATTTAAAATGCAATTTTTAAATGCAATATTTCGAACAAATATTTCTATGTTTCATTGAAATGAGTAATTGTAATGAAAATTATTCCTTTACATCGATTACGTATGTGTGAATCGATGATAATTTTGTTAGGAGAATTTTAATTCTTTTTTTAAGTCATTAGTCGTTGTCGTAATAGTGAGATAAGCATTTTATGTTTTCCACTTTGAAAGTGGCATGTGTATGCGGCAACGTTGTCGGCGAGCACGACGCTCGAGG
Organism: Atta cephalotes; assembly: GCF_000143395.1. Lineage (NCBI taxonomy): Eukaryota > Metazoa > Arthropoda > Insecta > Hymenoptera > Formicidae > Atta > Atta cephalotes. The sequence goes on along the minus strand of NW_012130104.1, from coordinate 369,383 downwards.
CCGATATAACTTTCCGGCTATTATTTTAATAATACCTAACTTGTAGGCGTTTCTAGCCGAACTCAGAAAATATAAAAAGCTGGCTTATGATGTAAATTGCCACGATGTCCATCCATAAAATGTAAGCTTTACATTGCACATTAACGATCAGGGCAAAAATAGTAACGAGATCGTTAAGAATGTTTTATGTATAGTATATGTTCTTTTCCTAGAATAATTGACTTGTCATCAAATTTTAATTCGATAGATACATTTTATAAAAATCTAATCTCGGAAAAAATAGAAAATCTATATTATTTTGATGTAATGCAGTTGTAATAGTAAAATTCATTAAGATTTATTAAAATTAATTTATCTAATACAATTTTAGATTAATTTTCACATATATATATATATATGAAGATCAAAATTTCAAAAGAGGATACCATTATGATTATTCTTCCATATTTTTAAAATTTTTTTAAAATCTTCTCTCATTAATATATAATTCTCTTACTAGAAAACAATTTATTGTTTCTTTAATTTGTTTTGTATGACAGAAAAATGAGGAAACATTTATATTTTCAAAAAATTCCTTATATATAAATAATCATTGATTTACATATCGATTCAAATATTGCGTCTCATCCACATTAAATGTTTCATCGAATACTTTTGAGAATACAGAATGACGACGAGTAGCGTAAAATTAAATTCATAGGAGAACTATTACAATTGTCACGGTAGACATGTTCAATCGACGATGCCGAGTAAAGTTTCGAGAAGTTTGAGCTTTTATCATTTGCTTGTAGGATTAATTGTACTCGTGCATGCGTGTGAAACGGTTTACTGGATCCCGCGGAGTGGATATTTTCACATATCATGGATATTCGGATGATCGCTTATTCTCTATGATTTTTAATGAAATTTCCTTTACATTCACAGTCTAGATCATCAATTACGATACTTAATGTTCGTGATACGAGACGTTTTCGAAACTAACGATGGGACAACTAATGTAGAGTTGAGTGATGTTCTTATAATTATAAAATTTAAAAAAGTTTCTGTCATCTCCTTTTCTCTTTCAAATACGATAACAATACGAAAACATCACTAAGGTTGTAATGCTCAATTTAATGACATTAATACTCTATTTTCATGTATATTTAATGAAGTTTTTCGTTTGATGTAAACACACGATATCAGAATCTGTTATGATACGATAAATAACAGCGATACGATGAAGAGCTCCGTATATACATATATCGCATTTCTAACTGTAATGCAATTTCAACTCGTAAATCCAACTCTTTATCCAATTCGCTTTATTATAAAGAATTTATTATAAAACATGAAGTACACTGTGATTACGTCGCTCTCTGTGTCGGAAATAGCACGAGATTACACGTGGCATCATTTACATGCGTATTATTACATGAGATTATTACAGATCAGGATAATGTCAACCATACCTACATATGATTTTAAAGCATGTTAAAATCATACGATATCATGATAACAGTGACTAATTTCTAAACGATATTTTAATTGTTCAATTTTGGCACAATAAAAGTTCACTTTATTGTCTCATATGTGGATTAAAAAATAGTAAAAACCGTACATACATGTATATAAATATATAAATAAATGTGTAATTTTCCAACTCAAGGAATTATGATTTTGATAAATATGCGAATAGGAGAGACACTTCCGATGACTTTTATCATTGTTGTCAAGGTCATGACTCTCTATCAGGTTTTAATTACCGTTCGTTATTCACAAAAAAAATTATTAACAAAAAAAGTTCATCAAAAACTAACTTTTGGACACAACTGCGCTTCGATGAAACAAATCCCTTGTTTTAACAACGTAAAAAATATTTACTTATATAATTTCTTATATAATTTTTGTACTTTTAGAATAGACAACTTGGCGAGAAAGCAATTTGGCGAGATGGGATGGAACTCGCTTCGCGTGGAAATCGTGTACTCTTAAGTAAGAGAGGAAGTAGGGTGACAGTTGCTTCATGTGAAAGTCGTGCGCTCCTAAGCAGGGGGGAGGGGGTGGGGTGAGAGTCGTTTCGTGGAAATCATGCGTCCATAAGCAGGGGGAGGTGGAATGAGAACGCTTCCCGCGTGTGGAAGTCGGGAAGTCGTGTGTCCTTAAGCAGGAGAGGAGGTGAGAGTCGCTTTACAATTTCGAAAAATGATAAAATATAGGTACTTTAAAATAAAAAATTAACATTTTATATAGTAGAAAAGAGACATTCATCATTTTTCAAACTTGCTTTGTTAATAACTTTTTAATGAACGATAAGCGTTAAAAGTTGGTGGAGATCTATTAGGATCATAACCTTAATAACATATATCAAGGTTAAAGTTTCAGAGCTGTCTCCTCCTCCTATTCAGCATATCAGCCATGTCATTTTTGCTAATTTTCTGATTTGAGAATTAATTAATTGAGAAATTTGTTATACATATAAGAAATCGGATCTTACATGGCTTAGTACCCAATATAATTTATTCATTAAATTTATCGTATATTTATTCACTAAGTTTTATTAGATCAAAATAATATTGTGTACGAGAACTGTTTGATAAATACCGTGTTAGGGAAGAAAACACTTTAAAAAAATTTTTTTTTATTTCTCTACTCCTCCTTTCAGCTCGATACATTTAGCCCAGCGATATTCCAACATTTTTGTACCGTTTAAAAAATATGATTGGTCGAACTCCTTAAAATAGGCCTCTGTTTCGGTGATGACTTTTTCATTTGATGCAAAGCGCTTTCCGCCAAGCCATTTTTTCATGTTTGGAAATAAATAGAAATCGCAGAGAGCCAAATCTGGAGAATAGGGTGGATGAAATAACAATTCGTAGCGTAATTCGACCAGTTTTGCCATGGCAATTGTGGACGAATGAGCTGGTGCGTTATCATGGTGAAAGAGTTCTTTTCTTTTTTTTCTTTCTTTCTTCTTTTCGCTAAATGAGATTTTTTTCTTCAATTCAGTGTCGAATCGGTCCAATAAATCAGCATAGTACTGTCCCGTGATTATCCTTCCCTTCTTTCCAAATAATCGGTGAAAATAATGCTTCGCGAATCCCAAAAAACAGTGGCCATGATCTTTCCGGCCGATGGAATCGTTTTTGCCTTCTTTGGAGCAGATTCGCCGGATTTAGTCCATTGTTTAGACTGTTCTTTCGTTTCTGGTGTGTAATGGTGAATCCATGTTTCGTCAACAGTGATGAAATGCCGCAGAAAATCTTTCGGATTGCGCTTAAACATGTCCAAAAGTGCTTCGAAGTTGTCATGCGATTCCGTTTTTGTTCCACTGTGAGCAAACGTGGCACTCATCTCGCCGACAGCTTTTTCGTGCCCAATGTTTCGTGTAGGACATTTTATGCGTTCAGTTGAGATCTTTACAATGTTAGCAATCTCTCTGATCTTCATCCGGTCTGCTAACACGATATCATGGATTTTGTTGACTACATCCTCCATAGTCACCTCAATCGGACGACCTGGGCGTTCTTCATTAAAAATGGATATTCGGCCACGCTTAAATTCGTTGTACCAATACCTTATGATAGTCATCGAAGATAGTCATCGTTGTCCTTATATACGGCATGCAACTTTTTTTTTGATTTCTTCACACGTCTTCCAAAAACAGGAATCGAATCACAGATCGATATTGCTCTTTCTCCATGATTGCAAACAAGCACAAACTCATCAACTTTCAATTATTATAAAAACTAAACTAACCGGTACAACTGTCTGAAATTTTTACTTGCGTCGTTCAAAAAATGGCGTTATATGATGGTATACAGACTTTTAGTCAGAGGCGTCCCCTCAGTCGTCAAACACGGGTACTTATCAAACAGCCCTCGTAGGCCGTCTCCAAGATGATTGCTTGAATATTAAAATTTTTACTATTCAAGAAACTACTTATTATGCTTAATCATTCTATATACTTACTTGAAGACAACAAAATTATTATTTTTAGATTTATATCTAGCTTTTTTAAATACTTTAGCAAAATCGTATTTTTCATGTAATATCGATTTATAATATTTAATATCGATTTATAATATTTATCACATTATATAAATATCTAAAATATTTTCAAAAATTTTGTAAAATTTTCAACATAGTTATTATAAGAGAAGAAATGCAGATGTAAAGAAACAACGTGTCACAAAACTAATTAGGAATTAATCACGTTTAATAAATAAAGCAATGATATAAGATATTTTATTTCTTTCTTAGCATTCTTATATTTTTGTCTCGCGGTTATGACTTTTCTATACGATCTAGTGTCTGATAGAGCGAATCATCTGTTATCATTACGGTCTATTATCATTGCGATCTACTTCGCATGCGTGTGTTACAAGAATACTGTCAGCGATATTCTCGAGAACATTCATGTTTATATGACTTTATTCTCGGGATTGTTATTATCCATCTTTATTTTCGCGTCAATGCTCCTTCTTGAAAAAATACCGTATCAAAAAAGATATGTTCATCTTTGTTCGAACTTCCCTTTCCTAATTCTCTTCACCATTTGACTTCTCTTTTCCTGCATCTCTTCGCCTCTAAACTGTTCCGCAGAAGTGGAATAAAGACTTTCTCGCAAACAATCGTTGAAATAGTACTTACATAAATGATTTTTTTGCGAATGTGCTAAAATTTTAAATAGGTAGAGTAAGTTACTCCCTATTTTTTTGTGTAATTAAAAACATATAGATCATCTAGTTCTTGAGATAATTGCAATTAAAGTATGCATACAATATGCAATTCAAATTAACATTTTTAATTGTAGCATTCATTCTCAGAATTGTTTATAAAAAATGAGTATGCAATGGAGGAATATAAAACGGATATTGTAAAAAAAGATTATAATTTTTGATCGTATATTTAAGAAAATAGAGCCACGAAAAGAACGCAATTTTTCGATTTTATTTGGCGTATGGCAACTGAAGGGAGTGGCAGGGAGGGACGACCAGCAAATATCTGGCAGCACCACTGAACTATAATACAATGTACACCGTGCTAGTGCATTAGTTGAAAGAGTGTGAAAAACGTAGACAAAATAGCATAATGTTTGGCAGGTTATACCTTTTTCTTTTTAACTATCTGCGCATGTGCATAATGTTATATACTCAAAAGTTAAATTCATTTTCTTTTTAGTCTTATATAGCTTACATGACTCTTATACTAGTATATTATTATCTTCATCTGATGTGTTTTATTCTATGTATTTCATTTTATTCATACAAGCTTCCATCTTAAATCACTCATATATCTATCCCTATTTATCAGTACTTTTAGACTTTCTAACTTGACTATATGACAACGAGAAATATATTCGTGATTTGCTGATTCTCTCGGCACGCATTCTGACGCCCAGCGCACTAGTATATGTTTCCAATTGTATTATAGTTCAGTGGGCAGCACCGGCGCCCACTAGGCCCTTAGAGTTATCGCAGACAAAAGAAGGATGCTCATGATCACAGTATACACAGTAGCAATCTGATTTTATGTTGGCCAAAATGGAGTGCGCAATTGTGCATGCATGCGTGAAGTAAGTTGCCCCATCTCATTTTCTCCTTTCCTTTCTCTCTCTCTCTCTCT
>NW_012130104.1:361310-362607 GCF_000143395.1 Atta cephalotes | reverse complement strand
GTATATATATATATATATATATATATATACCAGGTGTATAAGCTTAAATCCGCTGTTTGCTCATAGATGGCATTAGTGAGTGTACAAAGTTACCCTGGACAACACACTTTTTTTTATGTGTTTCACATCTGTCAACATTAACCAGTGCACATCATCAGCAATTTCATACAACAACATACATTTTTTTTTCGTAATCATGTCTAGATTTTTGCTAAAAAAAAACATATGCGGGAAGTTTTGCTTTTCTGTTTCAATTTGAAGAAATTGGCTGCCGAATCGTATCGAATGCTTGTGGAGACCTATGGCGACAATGCTTTATCGGAAACAACGTGCAGAGATTGATTTCACCGATTCAATGACAACAATTTTGATCTGAGTGACAAGAAGCGTGAAAATCAGCCCAGAAAGGTTGACTGTCAATTGCAAGCTCTTTTGAACGAGGACGATACCCAATCGCAAAAAATGTTTGCCGAGCAATTGGGTGTTTTTCAAGCAGCCATTTCCATGCGGCTACATGCCATGGGGAAGGTTCAAAAGATCGGAAAATGGGTGCCGCATGAACTGAACGATAGGCAGATGGAGCGACGCCAAAACACATGCCAAATTCTACTTGCCAGACAAAAAAGAAAGTTGTTCCTGCATCGGATTGTGACAGGCGATGAAAAATGGATCTATTTTCAGAATCCTAAACGCAAGAAATCTTGGATTGATTCCGCCCAATCATTAACATCTTCCTCAAGACCAAATCGCTTCGGAAGAAAGACGATGCTGTGCGTTTGGTAGGATCAGGAGCGTGTCATCTACTACGAGTTGTTAAAACCTGGTGAAACTGTTAATGCTCACGGTTACCACTAACAACTGATCAAATTGCACCGTGCTCTGCGTGAAAAAAGGCTATTATCGGAAAAGACATGACAAGCTGATTTTCCTTCACGACAACGCACTATCGCACACGTCAACAATGGTCCAAAACTACTTGGAGACACTCAACTGGGAAGTGCTACCCCATCCCGCTTACTCACCAGACCTGGCATCTTCTAACTATCACCTGTTTTCGTCGATAGGCCACGCACTCGCTGAGCGGCACTTCGATTCTTACGAAGACGTCCGAAAATGGCTTGATGAGTGGTTTGCCTCGAAAGATGAGGAATTTTTTTGGCGTAGTATACACAAATTGCCCGAAAGATGGGAAAAATGTATAGTTAGCGAGAGCAAATACTTTGAATAAATTTGTTTTTGTTTCCTAAAAAAAAAAATGTGTTTTTCTGACTAAAAAACAGCGAATTTAAGCTTATAC
>NW_012130104.1:359645-361290 GCF_000143395.1 Atta cephalotes | reverse complement strand
GAATTGGGCTATGAATTGATTCTTCATCCACCCTATTCTCCGGATTTGACCCCGTCTTTCTGTTCCGAAACTTAAAAACTTGGCTCGGTAGGAAGAAATTCTCGTCAAATGAGGAAGTCATTGTCGCTGTCAATGAGTATTTTGCAGACTTTGAGACAGCCTACTTCAAATGACTACCAAACGTGAACTATGCGTCCTTTCTGGCTGAAATTTGGCCTGAAGGGGTTCGAAGAGTGGATCTTTCGAGATGTCGCGTCATCAAATGGATTGTAGCGCCATTTCATGGAAATTTACCAAACGATCCACGTATATATATCTCAGGGACTCGGACCGGATCGAAACCGATAACGTTATGCAGGCTAATGGATCGAAAGTGTAATCGGATTGAAAATGTTTTTCGGTTAGGTTTCAATCCAATTTTCGGTTCGGATTTTTTAACTTCGATAGGTACGATCGTCAATTATAGTCTACAGCCACCAAACATACATATTCCTATGATGTAATAATCATACATATCCCTATGGCGGAGTCGGCTATGGTGAACAATAAAAACAATGCGTTCCCTTTTTACAGTCGAAAGAGAAAAAAATGTTCGCTTTGTGTCGGTTCTTGCAACACTTGTAAAAATGGATGAAGAAACTGTCCTTAACTCCCATGACAGTTAATAAATAATTGTAAAAGGCACAAGAAAACCGAGAAGTTTATCAAAATTTATTCAATGCGCATGCATAGCCTATTTTCATGTCACGTTTCTTTTGTCACTATTTGATTTTTTATATTGACTCAGAACAGATCAAGGGGGAAGTAAGGATAGTCTTCGCCCATTTTTATAAGTGTTTTAAAAGAATCATTATTTTTTACCTAAATTTTCTTTATTTACAAATGTTATGTAAAAAACTTTAACGTGTCATTTCGCACTTATGACGTCATGATTCAATGTTGCCACTGCCACAGCGACTACAGAAGAATCTTAAAGAGGAAATTTTAAGTAGCGATATTACAGGGTGTCCACGGAGGGTTACTTTCTTATTTCCTTGCTTGATTATGATAATTTACGTAAGAATAATATTTATTAGTTATTTTATAGAAAATTATCAAAAAGTTGTAAACGACCAGTAACGTTGGCGACATTACAAATCGCTGACGTAGATGACGTCGCAAAAAATAATAAAAGAAATAGTAGCAAAGAAAGAAAAAAAATGAAAGAAATAAAGAATAAATTGAACCTCGGTTAAGAGTTAACCTTGAGTTGTGGAACTGAGCCTAAGTCTCATGTCTTTATTAACGCACAAGAACTATCTTAAGATTATGTCAGCTTTTTGCTAAAGCCCTAAGTTGAACAAAGATTAAAGTTAAACTGTAGGTTAGTGCTTACATATTTCCAATTCAATATTGTCTTAAAATAAACAGGAATTTCCTTAAATATGCAATTTATGCTTGTTGTATTATCTTTCTCTACAGTAGATAATCATATCGTAATCGAAAAAAACTTAAATTCAAATGGTTATGGTCACTATTCGATAAAAGAACCGCTTGAATTTCAAACTTTTTCGATTTGGAACAGAAAAAAAATTGAAAAAGACCGAAACCATTATCAATAAAAGGAACCGGAACCGGAACTGAAATCGAAAATTAGATATAGCTT
>NW_012130104.1:338675-357755 GCF_000143395.1 Atta cephalotes | reverse complement strand
TTTTTGTTATATCAGCTTTTTCATAATATTTTCATAGCATATATTTACAATTACATAATATTTCTCTATATAAATATACATTTTTAATAGTCCCTAATTTTTCTACATTTTTCTTTATTTTTCAATATATTTATAATTTATTTTTATTAATTTTCATAAAACTTAGATTATTTCATTCTAATAATAGGTTTATTCGCGTCACATGCTCTAATATACTCCAACATGCTCCTACAATAACTCTTACTCACTACAACGTGTTGGTTGGAATGCGACGCGAATAAATTTGTGAATTTTGTGAGGAGTTTTGACAGAGCGAAAAGGATGAAAAGAGAAAAAAGTTTAGGTGATAACGTAGTAACGCTAGATGATTTGCTTATTTCACACATGCCTATTCTATTTTGGCCAACACTGACATCAAAAGTATCAACAGAGAGTTGCGCTACTGTATGCACTGTGCCACGGTATAGGAAGATTGCTATAGAGATGGAACCTCTAAAACCCATAAATTCATTTAGAGTATGATGAAATTTATCACCTAATACCAAATTTTACTTTTTTATCGGCAAAAAAAGTTGAAAAAATCATTTAACAATTTTAAGTTCGACCGCGTGAATACATTAAAACGAGAAAGAAATTGAAAATTGGTCAAAATTGGATGTTTTAAATAATACATTATATATTCTTTTATTAAATCAATTTATTCCAGATTTGATTGCGCGCCGGTAACTTTTGGTTTCAACACAATCATTTTGAAACGCTTATCCTCCCTAAATTAGATTAGAAAGAAAGTAAAAACTTATTGCGAAAAATATTATCTCAGCCAGGATTCGAACCTGGATTGGAACCTCTCAATCAGGCACGCCAGCGAGCTTTCTCCTTCTACTCATTGCCTCGCTCTTTGTCTCTCTCGCCACCGCGTCGTCACTGAAACTTCAAATATAATTTTTTCAACTTTTCTTGCTGATAAAAAAGTAAAATTTGGTATTGGTCTTCATCATACTCTAAATGAATTTATGGATTTCAGAAGTTTCATCTCTAAAAATGCCTTTTCATGCCGATACTCGCTTATTTTTGACATCAAAATAAGTCATGTGAGAAATTGACGAATATCAAGCGTCAATTTTCACATGACCTATTTTGACGCTGAAAATAAGCGTCGAGCGTCAGCATGAAATGGCACTTAAGACAAAAATTTTCCTGTACTATAGGCATTCTCCTTTCTGTTACTGTATCACTGGTAACTATCCAGTCAGAAATGATAATAGAATCGACATCAAATCAATGTCAATTTGACATCGAAATTATCTAATTCGACATCGATTCAATATCGATTATCAATTATCATTTCTCAGTGGATATAAAACGTAAATTTAAGATTAGGTTAAAATAACTTATGACAAATTTCAACCGATTGTAATTTGCCTTATGGATAAGTCTATTGCTATTTCTATTTCCGTTAGATTACGTAGAAAACAATATCCTGATTGGCTCATTGGCTTAAGTTTATGTCTTGTGATTACCGTTACAGAAATTTTATCTGTAGCCCTTAAGGCACACAAAAAAACTTAAGGTTTCTGAGTAGTCACCACAACCATATTGAATTGAATCGTGACATCAGAAGCGAGAAACACGTTAATTTTTATTACTTGCCATTTATAAATAAAGACAATTTGAATAAAACAGAATGATGAGATTGCTTTAAAACATTTGTAAAAATGGACGAAAACTATGCTTATCTCCCCTTGACGATCAATAAATAATCATAAAAAGTAATGAAAGGTACATGAAGTGATTTTATTTTATTTTATCTTATAATGCACATAGCTTATTTTCATTTACCTTTATTTCACGTGCCTTTATTACTTTTTACGATTATTTACTAACTGTCGGGAGAACGATACACTTATAACAAATGTAGATGCAGCTAACCGACATAAAAAGATATTATAAAAGAAAAACGTACACTATACGGCGCATCGCATGCGAACATAAAAGTCAATATGGAAACGAAGCTTAAAATTTTTCCTTTCCTTTTAAAAAAAATAACAATCTATCATTTCTATAACACACCTTTTTCAATTCTAGATTGTTTGACTAATCTGATATACGTATTCTTTGTTAATAATAGACCATTAATATACATGGCTATATTACGCCTAAAGCTTCTCTTAATCTGATGAATTTATCTCTTTCCAGAAGCTTGGTTAATATTTGCTATTTGGTCATTTGTTTGTATATAGTTGATTTTTATAACCTTTTCTTTGATTTTTTTTTTTTGCAAAATGATATTTTATGTCGACGTATAATATTTTAAACGCTTATGGAATTCTGAATTTTTGCTTACTCAAATTGCGGATTGATTGTTCTTATATAGTTCTCATATAGTGTGTTATATATAACACACACAAAATTCTTTTGAAATCTTGAAATCTTTATATAGAGACCTAAATCAACATGCTTCACTTACTGCTAAATTCATCACTGTATATTCCGTCTCAGTGGATGACAAAGCTATTTGTGGATTGTTTTTTATTAGCCCATGAAACAGAACAATTTATTAGTTTAAAGATATTATCCGCTGTTGATCAACGGTCAATACTATCACTGGCTCAATCGGAATCGACAAAACCTATGATACACTCCTCTTTCATCATGTTACACTTGAAAACTAAACTTAAATTTATCGTGCCTTTAATATATCTTAAAACGCGCTTCAATACTTGCCAATTTTCTTTACTCGCATATGACTGATATCTGCTTAATATATCGCATTACTAAGATCTGGTCATGTACATTACATACATCAAAATACCAATTAATTGCCTACATCGATGTTCTATCTCAGCAGATTCAGATTTCTCGTTTTAACATTTCATGGTTAAAATCGGGATAGATACTGCATTGCATTGTTTCATATTATATCTAGCAATAATGTTCTAAGTATTTTGTTTCTAAGTATTTTGATTGATTTGAAATAATTTCACCCTTCTCAATCTTTTGTTTAATAACCATACCCAGAAGGTATCTTACATTCCCTAGATCTTTTATTTTAAAAAATAACTATTTAAGTTATTTTATTCCTTTTTAAGTGTTAATATGTCTTATTTATTCACTTCAGCTATTAATAAATCATCTACGTATAAAAGTAAGAAAATCTTTTCTATTTTCGTTATTTTAACATATAGACAATAATCATTCTCTAATCTAACAAACCCTTGTTCAGTCATAACTTCATCTATTATTCCAATCTTCTGATGAATTTCTTAGACCATATAGCGTTTTCTTAAGTTTACATACTTTGTTATCTTTTAAATTATTGGGAGTACAAATAAGTTTCCGCCGTTTTTTATCAATAATTAAGCATTTATTGTGAAAGAACGTACATAATGTTTTATTCAAAGTAATAGTAAGAAAAGGTACATAACGTTTTATTCAAAGTAATGGCCATCGCTAGCCACTATTTTTTCCCATCTTTCTAATAGCATGTGAATATCGCGTCGGAAGAACGCTTCATCTTTTGAGGTTATCCAATCATCGATACATTTTTGGTATCTTCATATGATGTGAAGTGCTGTTCAGACCATGCGTCATCGATCGGAACAAGTGGTAGTCAGAAGGAGCAATGTCTGGAGAATACGGGTGGAGTAGAACTTCCCATTTGAGTGTTTTTAAGTAGGTTTTGATCGGCGCCGCAACATGTGGTCGAGCATTATCATGCAGGAGAATAATTTTGTCATGCTTGGAGTAGTAGTGGGCGCGTTTTGAGTACTCGGCTCAATCTCATCAATTGTGTTCGGTAGAGAGCCCCAGTAATGGTCTCGTTCGGTTTGAGCAACTTATAATACACGACACCAAGCTGATCCCACCAAATACACAATATGAGTTTTTTTCCATGAATATTCGGCTTGGCTGTTGAAGCATGGCCAGATATCTTCATGATTTCTTCTTCTTTTGGTTATCGTAGTGGATCCATTTTTCATCAGTGACTATATGATACAAAAAACCCTTTCGTTTTGCCTGGCAAGCAGCATTTCACATGTGAAAAATCGGCGTTCAACGTTTCTCGGCTTCAATTCATATGGAATCCCTTGCTTTTGAATCATTCCCAATGATTTCAAACGATATGAAATTGTTTGTTGAGTCACTCCTAATGTAAGTGCAAGTTCTTTTTGTGTTTGGCACGAATCTTCATCCAATAATAATGCTTCCAATTCCGCGTCTTCGTACATTTTCGGCCTTCCGCTACGTTCTTTGTCTTCGACGTCAAATTCACCATTCTTAAATTTTTGAAACCACTCATGACAATTTCTCTCACTTAAGGCAGCATCACCATATGCTTCTACAAGCAATCTATGAGCCTCAGCTGCAGATTTCTTCAAATTAAAGAAGTAAATTAAAAGTTCCCGCAAACGTTTATTCAAAACTCGATATTTTCGTACAAAAAAAAAATATATGATGCTGATACAAAATCGCTAATATTTCAAGATTATAGTGTTGCCGGATGTCCAATCTTACGATATGTCGTTTTACATCAAACAATTTTAACTATAGTTTATTATTTATTTAACTATAGTTTATAGTGGCGCCATCTTTTGCAAACGGCGGAAACTTATTTGTACTCCCAATAAAAAATTTGCTTGTGGCAACGACATACATAATATTTATCCTATCGTATAGAAACGCATTATACACATCTATCTGACGGATATATTTAAGTAATTGCAAATTGCTAAGAATACTCTTACTATTGGTAATCTCGCTACTGGACTGTAAATATCAGAAAAGGATTCTTTTGCTTAAAGCCCGCTATTAGTCTAGCTTTATATTTAATAACCAGGCCTTTCTCGTTTTTCTTCTTCTTAAATACTCATTCACTATTGATGATCTCACAGTTGTCAGACTTCTTGACTATATTCCTGACTACCAGGTGTCATTTTCTATTTCGGTCTTCATAGCTCTTTTCCACATCTTTGATTCTTTGCCTGATACAGTCTCATTGTATGTTTGTGGTTCGTCTTCTTCTATCAATAATGTAAATCTACATTCTGAATATAATGATAGTCTTTTTAACTTGTTTCTTTCTATCGTTAGAATGTAACCCATATTGCTGAAACAACTCTTCTTGTTTCTCACATGATTCATATCCCCTATTAAAGTTTTCTTCGTCCGTCAATTCCGTTTCATCTGATTCTTCATTTCCATATATTTTAATATTGTTTGTTCACTGTTTTCGTCTTCCTCTTCTACTTCTTTTGACAGCGATATTATTCACTTTCTTCTTTGCTTCGCTTTCTTCTAGTAAAAATATTATATCACTTAAGATTTCAATCTTACTATCTTGTTGAAAATAAACTTTATAGTCTTTGATATTCTCGTTGTATCCAACGAAAATTCCTTCTCTACTTTTGGCATCCAATTTTAATCTTTTCTCTTTTGGTACGTGTGCTACTACTCTACATCCAAAAGTCTTGAATATTTCTATGGTGACTTCTTTCGAGTGCTACAATTTAAATGGAGAATCGTTATTCTGTGGATTTGAATCTGTTCTATTCAAGATAAACACTGCTATTCACAACCTCTGCCCAAAATACGACATATTTTTATTATGTAGCGTGATTCTTGCTGTCTCTACGAATTCTCATTTCACGTTCAGCATGTTACGGAGTATAAATTACGGACCGCTGACATATGCCATTTTCTTCTAGGAAACCAATTGTAATTCTTTATTTACGAATTCTAAACCATTATCTGTGCGTCGTTACTTTGTTTTCTGTTATATTCTCATCTTTAGGAAACTTGCGATCTTTTGTTTGACTTCTGATTTATATTGTATGAAGAATACGTACTAATTCGAGTAGTCGTCTTTTAGCAATAAGAAATACTTCGCGCCTTCTAAGGATGAAGTCTCCATAAGGATAGTTCGCACACGTTTGCGTGAACTAACTCACATGTTCTTGATGTTCTTGATTTACTCTATATTATTTATCTACAAGACAGTCTTTGCACGTACTTGATATTCATCTTTCTTTTATTCTTTTTTGAGTCAACAATTTTCGAACGTGATCATAATTTTGATGTGCGAGTTTTTTATGTCAATCCGTTATCTCAACAGCCATTTGACAGATTGCGTTATTTTTATTTATGGCACACTTTTCCCTTTTTATTTATTAGTTTGTATTTAGAATTATTCGAATGCATTTTATAATTTTTGTCTAAAGTACAACCGAGTGAAAATAAGTTAATTCTTAAGTCTGGTACATGCAATACATTCTTTATTCTTGTTTCGATCCACTCGTATTTCTTCTATTTTTACCGTATCTTGTATTTTAAAAGATTTTTCGTCGCCTATCTTTGTTCTGCGTTCATCCATAAATCATCCGATGATCCGTGTATATTTATTCGTTAGCTATATATGAAAGTTTGAGTATAATGTGTCGCGTGTGAATGTTGAGTGTGCGTATGAGTCGTCTCGTGCCGACGAATTCCGTGAAGACGGATATCTATGACGCGCCATAATGGGAAGGGTTATTGCAAATTTTTTAAGAATATTGAGTAGTCCTAATTGAAGTTCTGGACAATTCTCAATGAGCTCTGTCGAAAAGTATTAGCTCAAAGCGATTGGACCAATGGTTTGTCATGGGAAGTCATCGAAAATTTTTTGAGAGTACTGAGTAGTTTCGATTGGAGTTCTGCACAGTTCTCGACGAGCTCTATCAGAAAGTATAAGTTGACAAAGCGATAGGACCAACGGTTTTCAAGATAGAGGGTATTTAAATTCTATCATTGAAAATTTTCTAAGTCCGATGTCGAAAAATTTGTAAAGTGTTCCAGTAGTTCTGATTAGAGTTCTAAGCAGTTTTCGACGAGTTCTATCGAAAAGTATTAAGTGAAAAAGCGATTGGATGGCTATACATGGAAATATGTGCTTTTACAATCAATTTTTCGAGTTTTCTTTTAAATATATAACTCTTTTTTTATTAGATCTGTGTTGGTTTTAATCGCTGAGAACTTTTCAAAATAGATAGAGTGGCAATTAACATGTAACAAAACTACTGTATAAAAATTTTCAAAAAATTTGTATATTTTTATAAATTTGTATATTTTTATAAATTTTATCAAAATTGTTTTATATATTAGGAACTCTATTCAAAATAAAGCTATTGTATTAAGCTGCTCGAAACTATCTATTTCGATCTCGAATTTTGATAAGAAGTTAGCTCTCCAGTAAAAAAATTGTTTAAAAATTGTTATTAAATTCTCGTGTTAAAAAATACAGAAAATTCTTCATTTCATTGAAAGGAAGCAAGAACTGTAATCAGAACTATTGTATTTAAAAATTGATTTTTTAAAAATTTTTATTTTTCAAAAATTTTTTTATGCATCAGGAACTCTAGATGTTTACGAAATGAAGCTATTGGATCACTCAGAACTATTCGATCTCGATTTTCGATAAGAAGTTAGCACCTTATTTTTTAAAAATTATTAAATAATAATTATTAAGCGGAACTCTGGTTATAAATTATATACACAATATAAATTATATGCACAGCGACAAATAATTTTTAAGACTTTTTAAGATTTTTAAGATTTTTAAGGCGCCATATCTCAGCAATTAGTGGCACCATCTGTTGATCATTAGAAAGATACATTTTTCTTCTTTCAAATGTACCCAAATTTATGCAAATCGAATAACAAATGACAAAGTTATGACATTTCTTCTTAAATTTTAAATCGATGTTGAAATTTTATCATTTTATGGAACAAAGAACAATTTTATGGAACAAAGAACGGTCATTAAATTCAACGCAAAACTAAAAGTGTATCTGAAACATTCCGGTTGATGGACGCTTGTTTAAGTCGATCAAATATTTTCCTGTGGCATAATTTTTGAATGATAGAGAGTCACTCATTACATTCGCTCAATGCTCATTACGTTTTTTTCGATAGCAAAGGAATTATCCATAAAGATTCGCTCCATCTGGTCAAACAATTATGTATATGGCAACTATTATCTCGAAGTTTTAAAGCGTTTGATGGCCGTCGTATCCGTTCCGAATATCGAGATCTAGAAAGTTGGTCGCTGTTGCACGATAACGCGTTATGTCACAATTCATTTATTGTCAATTTTTAGCCCGAAATTAAATCTGTGTACTCAATCATCCTATATTCACCTGATTTGGCTTCGTGCGACTTCTCTTTATTCCCAAAAAATTGAAATTAAAGTTGGAAGAATGCTTTTTCGAAGACATTTCGATCCAAACAGCTTCAACATGGGCACTAGAGATAATATCACAAAATGAGTTGGATCATGCATTTGAATCACTTTTGAATCGTTGTATTGAAGTAAGAAAAGATTATTTTGAATAAATAAAACAATAAGCATAAGGATATTTTATTTCTATAGGCCCAGTCTTAAAAATTATTTGTTGCATTGTGTAGAACTTTTCGTCTAGTCAAAAGGAAACGGGAATTCTAATCAGAATTCCTGAGTACTATTGTAAGTTGGGGTGTTAACTTCACATACTCGTCTCAGAATAAGAATTGAAAAGAATATAGGTATATAATATTATTTGTTCTGTTCTAATTTATGCAACTGTAATGAAATCAAGTTTGCAGTACATAAAATGAACAAATGAATTTATACGTAAAATTGTGAATAATACGAGCGATGAAAGATATCGGCGTTCTAACGATTTGTGTCACGCAATCTGTCTGTGTTTCAGGTACGGTGGTCCGGATTCGTATCAGGTGACGGAAAAATTTAACATTGATTGGGGCACGTATCTTGTAACAAACAAAAGTATTATATATGCTGCCATTGACGGTCGCGGCTCCGGATTAATGGGTAACGACATGCTATTCGCCGGATATCGACGTCTCGGCACTGTCGAAATTGTTGATCAGATCAACGTTACCAGGTAAGCCTACTGTTATGAAATAATTCTGATTATGAATTTTTATTTTCCAAAAAATTATTTAATATTGATTGAAAGTTAAAATAATTAAGTCTTCCGAATCAATTCTACTAAAATAATAATTTTCTATTTTCATATCGGAAGTTTCAAAGTGAAATTTATTTCTAATAAGTAAAACCTTGAATCCTAATAAGAAAACACAGAGAGAAGTGCCTTTTTTTGATTTTGAGTTTTAATATGTTTTAATATGTTATAATCTAAACTAAATATTATAAACTATATATTATAATCTAAACTAAAATAAGAAATACGTATTTTTTACGTGCAGTTAGGAGATGTAATTTTTTGAAAAAAATCAATTAGTTTCTTTTGAAGCAAATATCATCGAAACGAATTCGATATAAGATCGAAAAATTTTTTAAATAAAAGTCAAACAGTTTCAAGAATACTTTATTAATAGTAAAAAAAATGTTCAATCATTGTTATAAAGTACTCTTGGAACCATTTAACTTTTATGAATACTTCGACAATATTATGTTGTTTCTTTCCGGATAAAAATACAAATCGGAGCGTAAGTCGAAACGTAAAGACAAAGTAACAGAAGTGTAAGCAAATGTTCTAAGCAGCATACATTAGACCAATAAAATGTAAATGAAGTGTAAAACGTTTACAAAGCATTTTACTCTTCATTTTCATTGTTTCATACGCTGCTTACATTTCTGCTACTCTCTCTTTACATTCGACTTACATTCCTTCTAATTTTATGCTTTATTTTCGCAAGGGTTTGAAAAAAAACAAAACTAAAGAAGAATTTTATCAAAGGAGAATTTTATCTTTTAAAAGACCTACATACAGGTCCGTGTAAAAAAAAATGTCTTTTATTTTATTCCAAACTAAAATATATCAAAGTTAGAAAGGAACATTTCTCTGCATTTCTGTATAAATAAATTTATTTTATTAAATGTCAGAAAAATAAATTCTCCGCTAAACCTCTTTAACATATCTTTCTCAATTTTTTTTTGAAGAAGGATCAAACTTATAGCAAGCATAGTCATATTCCGTATATACATAAAGCATAAAATGCATATTAAATTTACGTTTATACATAGAAAACGCGTATCGTTAACCCGAGATTGCCTGTGATATCAACTGCCGAGATAATTCTTGATGATGATGTTAACAAATGAACGCAGACCATCGCAGGCAGAATCTGAGGCCAAACGCGCTCGTTTCCTAGAAGTGTTACGAACAAAGTTTTGCTTTAGGACAAACCTAATTATAGATGAGGCCTCAAAATGACTTATCATGGCGCGAATTTGCTAAGCTCTAAGTTAACTATTCTAAGTCCGGTTTCCCGAACGCGTCCGAGGACCATGTTTTCGTTAACGAAGTTCTTTTCACGGCGTAGGCATCTGAGAGAGATAGAGAAGGAAAGAGAGAGCACTGCCACCGCCGCGTTAACAAGAAGAAAATTGCTCGTACTTTTATCTGAATTTATCGGCTGACCTTCTCCACTGCTCGAGTGGGTACGAAGAAGAGCTGCGTTCTCCTCTCGTATTTCCACATAGCTGTCAAGAGTAATTTATCTGATGGCAGGAAAAGAGAGAGAGAGAGAGAGGGGGGGGGCGGGGACCAGTAAGAGTTCGCCACTTATATGATCATCTATCTTTAAACATTAAACTTCCAATGTAGTGATGAATAATGTCTATTCTACGATGGCGAGATTATATTTTACCATTTAAGCGCCGTGACCGCGACGCCGCGCGCGTATAGTATAGTGTAAGCTTAACATATAGAGCGGCGCGGGCGCGGCGATTCCTCAATTTCATCTCCCAAATAAAATTTAGTAAATAGCAACAAGAAATTAGCGCAGTGTATAAAACAAATGTTATTGAATTAGCATTTACTATTGTAAATGAAACGGAACTATACGATAACATTTTCTCTTCGTTTTGTCAAGATTCTATTTTCGTCACTTCCAGAACTCTGCTATTTTTCTTTTAATGATTAGATTTCTTTTCGAATAATTATATTGAAGTAACAACATTAGAAATATTGCAACAGAATTGTTTTCTCATTGTGCATTTCCAAACATTTTAATAACACTTCATTATTTTTTGCCTAGCGAACTATTTCTTTTTTAAATCGTTGTTTCGTAAAGAAAGATAAAGAGTTCGCATTGTATTTTCTTGTATTAAAACACAGATTACAAAGCAAATAAGAAAATTTAATTGTACGTAATTTTATCTAATTTGTTATAAACAGAAATTTCTTTTTCTCGTAAAAAAAATTGTGGAACTTTATTTTCTTCTTTTATTGTGATAAGAGCTTTTCAGAGTATCGATCTATAAGTGACTAAAGTACATAGCTAGAAAAATGTATGATCGAAGACGTAGGGACATTTTTTGTCCTAAAAAAATTTAGTGACCTATTTTTTTTGCACACTAAATTTTTGCATAAATTTTTAATATTTTCAAATAGCAATAATTCAGTGAAAAAACCAACGAGGCGTTTAAAAAAGCTTTTAAAGCTGAAAATCTCTACTTTCAAAATCGGTAATTTCATCTGACTATTAATCTGATCTTATATATGGAGCTATACGGATCCAAATGGATACGTCAAATGTGAAAATTTTGTACAAATTTTACAAATGTCTATGGCGTGAAGTATAGCACAAAAATGCGATTTATAGCAATCGAAAGTGTGAATTTTTACCTTCAATTTTTTTTATAGATCTCTGTATAATTTTTTTTCATCGAGTTATTCAATATTGAAGTAAAAAGAGTCCTTTTTGCTTTGTTATTTTTGTTGCGTATGAATGTATATAAAAGTTAATAATTCTTGCTTCTGCAAGTTTCCTCTATAAAGAAATTAAAAAATCATTATTTAATATCTATAATGCATTCTCATTTGTGAATTCTTTTTGATTTCTTTCTTTGTAAAGTCAAATTATATATTTATTATAAAAAAATTAATTATTTTTATTGAAATAATTATTTAGAAATAAATTTAATAGTAATTTAATTTAAAAAAAATAATTCAATTTGCATATTATAATTTAATTTGCATATTATTAATTTAAAATATCTTATTCAATGACATATTGATTATTTCATTAATTTATCCATATTGATTATTTCATTAATTTATCCATAGGAAGATAAAACATCTTTTTCAAATTTTATTATTAATTATAACTTTGTATTTTCTTTTGAGAAAAATACTGTTACTTCTAAAATTTTACACACTAATAAAAATTATTTTACACACTAATAAAAATTATTTTACAAAAAGTTTAATTTTCAATGAAGAAGTTGAAAATTTAATTTTCGATCGCCTATATTCAGATCGATACCACAGTGTGCCGATGGTACTATGACTTTCAAACATCATAACTCAAAAAGTACTCAATAAAAAATAATTTTATTATATTTATTTAAAACATTTTTTAAATTACATTTTTACATTTTAAAAGTTTTAAATGTAAAAATGTTATTGCATAGTTATTATTAAAAACATTGAAACTAACCAATGTCATTATGACATTAATTACAATAATATAATATCATATCATAACACAATATTATACCTTAGCATGAACATAACTTCAATTTCAACTTGCACTGGTTTTCACTGACTTCAAAGACAGTGAAGCAAAAGTTGAACTCAGTGCAAGTTTTTTGCACCAATTTTGTCAATGGAACATTAAACACTGAACTGATCTTCACAGTGGAAAAACATATTGCGCAGTACGCACCAGTGTTGCACTAGTTTACCCAATGGAAAACGCTATAATAATCATTTTAAAACTGATTTAGGAAGATAATATTTACTTTCTTTGTTATTTTTAATTTATTTTTTATTTCGGTCTTACAATATTATATTCGTACGCATGTAATAAGATCCAAGATGTCAGAATTTAACAAAATTTTTTAAAATTCATTTACAAATATTCTATATAAACAATATATTTTTCTTTTATAAGTGAATGAAATGAAGATTTGATTCTTACAAGGAGAACACCACCAAGGGGGGATTTTGATACGTTTTTGCAGCCTGTTCTTAAGCGAAAAAAAAAACGATATGTATTCGTTTCAGCTATTGGCCTATAGTTTCGAAGAAATAAATTTTTAAAATAATTATTGATTTGAAAAACGTATTGTATAAACAAAAATATCAATATTTTTATAAATTTCATTTTAATTTAATGTTATTAGTTTTAATTACTTTTTAATTGTAATGAAATTTCATGAAATTACATGGTATTATAAATAATTAAACACTCATAATCAAAATAACATTCATTTATGAAATATTTATTATTATCATCATTGTTGTTGTTATTCACATGAACACATAAATAAGATTGTAATGAAAACTATTACAGTTTCTGATGAAATTAGAAATTATGATTAGGAACAAATAAGTCATATGTAATTTTCTTCTGATTAATATTAATCAATTTATTAATAATAATAAGAAACTAATTGTGTTTTGTAGACGTATATTGTACGGGATGATATAAATCATAAAAACAAGAAAAACATAAATATTTATTACATTGCGTGTTGATTTTTTGTTGCAAATACTATAATATTTTTATCTGGAAGAAAAGATGCTGTTCGACTTTTAGGAACGTATGACGCGTAGAGAGCCACCCGCTTTGGGTACTCACATTGTAAACTTCATTCTATTTTTTTCTCGTTCATTACATAACTAAAATAGAATGAAGCAACGCGTAAGATTGAGCGCTTATATGTTGCTTCATTCTTAATTATATAATGAACGAAAAAAAATGTATAGAATGAAGTTAACAGCGTGAGCGCTCAAAATGGGTGGACCTCATGTCTACAAGCGTTATACACTTCTAAATCGAGCGGCTTTGGACTGCGCGTGGGCCGAGAGATGAGCGGAATAGCAGAAGGTGGAACCAAGTCGAAAATCGGCTAAGAAAATTTTATCGAGCTCTGTCTAATGTACATGAAGTACAAGCTCCCAAGGAAAAACTCCCAAGGGAAACTGAATCAAATTTGGATTATACCCTCTACTAATGTGGCTCAAAGGCAAATGAAATGCTGAGATCATTCTATCAATACCTCCGTTAACTATACTGCAAATAAGGATGCAAATAGTCAATCTTGTCACAATGATAGAGAACGCTGGTTGCATACACATACGGATCCGCAGCGACTTCATTGCTCACTCATTTAATTGTGGATAGCAAATCCGCGAATCCGCCGCGGAAAATCCATCCGCGTATAGGCAACCACTTCTTCCACGTCACATCACAGTAACAAAGTCGGCCGATTGTTCGCACATTTCCATTTACAATATAACTGACAGAAACATTAGGACGAGCTGAATATTTTTTTCACCCTTCAAGATTGAATCACATTTAAAGGTATGTTCCACAAATGCAACAAGTTCACTCACAAAATCATTGTCAATCGTCATTCACTGCACATGCATTTCCGACATTTTGATATTACTGAAGGGCCTTTATACACACTGTTGCCATCTGCCGATGAATTTTCAAATTTGTCATTCTTAATCCAAGAATAAATAATTTTTAAATAATGCGATTGAGTTTGTTAGAACCATAAAATGATTTTAGAAACAAGAATACAATTTTTACAGAATAAAATATACTTTGCATAATCTATTTATTATTGATGCCAGTGAACATTTATAATTGAAGAGGACATTTTATATTTAAATGGAAGTAAATAGCATCCAAGAATAAAAATATATGTGAATCAGGAATTTATTTTTTTCAATGTATTTGTTATATTTTTAAATTTTTATCAGATTATTGAGAAATTACCAACAATCGATTTTCTAATTGTTTGCGAGCAATTTCGGATATTCTACGCAAAGCGCTCATCTGGCCTCCGTACAAAGTAGTACGTGTAGTATAGATATGTATTATATAATTCTTAATTTCTCTATCAATGCGATTATTTATTTTATAATATTTCTGCTTTCTTATAACATTTGAAGATGGCTCAAACTAGTAGTCAAAACATGTAATGAATATTGTTTAAATTTAAATTTAATTACAATGCATTTTATATATTAATTTTTTTATTTTTGTGAGTTGTATAATTGACTCTTACATTCTCTTTGTATTATTTATAGTAAACAATTAAACTAAATTAATAATAATTTTGTTAAATAGATAATGAAATAGATTTTGGATGATTTTATTTATGTTGGTTTTTATAATTTTAGAATTTATCCTATGGACTCCAATTTTTTCATATATTTTATTAACAACAGCTCATTATGAGGGGTCTTTTTTTCAAAAAATTTAAAATAATTAATTTTTGTTTAGAGAATACAAATAAGTTTCCGCCGTTTTTTATCAAAAATTAAGCATTTATTGAGAGAACGATATATAATGTTTTATTCAAAGTAATGGCCATCGCTAGCCTCTATTTTTTTCTCTTTCTTTCTGATAACATGTGGATACTGCGTCGGAAAAACGCTTCATCTTTTAAGGTTATCCAATATCGATACAATTTTTGGTATCTTCATATGATGTGAAGTGCTGCTCAGACAGGTCATTGATCGGAACAAGTGATAGTCGGAAGGAGCAATGTCTGGAGAATACGCGTGCGGTAGAACTTCCCATTTGAGTGTTTCTAAGTAGGTTTTGACCGGCGCCACAACATGTGGTCGAGCATTATCATGCAGGAGAATAATTTCGTCATGCCTGGAGTAGTGCGCGTTTTTCCTTGAGTGCTCGGCTCAATCTCATCAATTGTGTTCGGTAGAGAGCCCCAGTAAGGGTCTCGTTTGGTTTGAACAACTCATAATACACGACACCAAGCTGATCTCACCAAATACACAACATGGATTTTTTCCATGAATATTCGGCTTGGTTGTCTTTTTGAAAAATTTTTTGAAAAAAAGACCCCTCATAATGAGCTGTTGTTAATAAAATATATGAAAAAATTGGAGTCCATAGGATAAATTCTAAAATTATAAAAACCAACATAAATAAAATCATCCAAAATCTATTTAATTATCTATTTAACAAAATTATTATTAATTTAGTTTAATTGTTTACTATAAATAATACAAAGAGAATGTAAGAGTCAATTATACAACTCACAAAAATAAAAATGTGAAGCATGGCCAGGTGGTCTCCATGATTTCCTCTTCTTTGGGTTATTGTAGTGGATCCATTTTTCATCACCAGTGACTATACGATGCAAAAAACCCTTTCGTTTATGCCTGGCAAGCAGCATTTCACATGTGAAAAATCGGCGTTCAACGTTTCTCGGCTTCAATTCATATGGAACCCAATTTCCTTGCTTTTGAATCATTTCCAATGATTTCAAACGATATGAAATTGTTTGTTGAGTCACTCCTAATGTAAGTGCAAGTTCTTTTTGGCACGAATCTTCATCTAATAATGCTTCCATTTCCGCGTCTTCGTACATTTTCGGCCTTCCGCTACATTCTTTGTCTTCAACGTCAAATTCACCGTTCTTAAACTTTTAAAACTACTCACGACAACTTCTCTCACTTAAAGCAGCATCACCATATGCTTCTACAAGCAATCTATGAGCCTCAGCTGCAGATTTCTTCAAATTAAAGAAGTAAATCAAAAGTTTCCGCAAATAACGCTTATTGGACTCAAAACTCGACATTTTCGTACAAAAAAAATATGATGCTGATACAAAATCGCTAATATTTCAAGATTATGGTGTAGCCGAATGTCCAATCTTATGATATGTCGTTTTACATCAAACAATTTTAATATTTATAATTTATTAGTGGCGCCATCTTTTGCAAACGGCAGAAACTTATTTGTACTCCCATAAAATTTTTTATAAGTTGAAAATCATGTTAAATTAAATCTTTTTTTTTTTGAATTATTTATTTATGTATAAACAGAAGAGATAAAAGTAGGAGAATAAATGCCTGTTATTTAATTTTACACTATCCATAAAGGCGAATAGATTTGAAAGCAGCGAAAAAAAATACTATAAGGAACTAAATACTATAAGAAACATCCATTTTTATCAAATTGATTTAAAATAAGAAAAGTAAAATTTTATCGACCAATGTTACTATTCAAAAAATACATTTTATTATAGATATTTGAATAAATAATCCTAAAAATGTCAATATTTCTGAAAAGTGTTTCCAAACTTTTGGCTTAGCATATATGTTCTTCAATGCATTTCCTTTTTAAGCGTTATGGAAATTTTAGCAGCATAATATTAGTGCGAGCTTCAAGATCTTTCATGTTAATTACAGAATAATTCAATGACCCTGAATTTTTTGAAAAATGTTCAATCGTCAATATCGAATATTATTCGTCATATTGTATCCGTTATCTTTCCAGTTCTACACCTTGGTATTTTGCCGATGCATCATCCGATACATAAAAAGCCGGATCAGTCGCGGAATTGGGAGAGAGCGGTTGCGAAATCGTCCTATTCTCTTCATTCCGTGGCAGAAGCTCTTCACTGGCCGCCCGCGCCTCTTACGCTTTCGTATCTTTTTTTCTCTATGCGTCAACCTTTCGCGAAGACCTCACATTTTGCCTCCTTTTTGCCTGTCTTTGTTTCGTCATTGAATCAGCTAACCAGACTGATTAACCAGCTCGTAATTGGTTGCTCCATTCACTGGTTCTGACGACCACTTAATTGGTGAATAATTATGTAAGCGCCGTTGAAACTCGGAAATCTTGGGGATGCATCCCTCGTAAACGTAATGATCCTTTAAACGGAGAGAGCGACTAATAATGTAACGATTATTTTTCTTCTAAAGGGGGAAAATCATAGCTCCGTTGATTCTAAGATTGAGTGTCGCAAAATTAAATAATTAAATCCATATAAATAATGAGTAGCAATCAATTTTAAGTGAATTGATCACCATGCCATGTGACTCATGGCATATATTTTTTGCGTTTATTATATTTGTTGAATGACATATATTTCATAATACATTGTATAAAAAAAGGTCAAAATTATCATTATAAAGAAAAAGACCTGACTTCAATGCAACAAATTAAAATTATGTATTTACATGTATAATATAAAAAGATTATTTTATAATTATACACGCTTCTTTTGATAGCCAAAATATCAATTATAATTGTCTTATTTTATCAATATGACGAATTATAGCTATTTATACTAAAAAAAATAAATAATTTTTTGTACAACATTCTTATTTTCAGATTCAGCGCATAGAAAATTATAAGAAACCTTTCTGTTTTTTAAACCTCCAAATCATGCATATTTATGCAATTAGACATTACTTTCTTTAATTAAAATGCGAGACATGAAAATTATGTATCGTTTTGCGTTCTCTCCATAATAAAAAAAAAAAGGTATTTCAGCTTGTAATCCGAGTTACGTTATTCTTCCTCTTCTTATTTAGCCTACTTCTGAACAAAGATCTCTTCCATCTTCTTCATGTC
Organism: Atta cephalotes; assembly: GCF_000143395.1. Classification (NCBI taxonomy): domain Eukaryota; kingdom Metazoa; phylum Arthropoda; class Insecta; order Hymenoptera; family Formicidae; genus Atta; species Atta cephalotes. The sequence continues at coordinate 339,398 of NW_012130104.1, read as the reverse complement.
TCTTTCTCCCATGCAACCTGCATCCAATTGGTCTCCGCACGTCTCCGAGTATTATGTTAATCAATATTTTTTTGAATATTACGAATATTTCCGTTTCTACTCTGTATTATCTGCACATAGCTTGCAAGCCTGTAAGAAAAAACAAAAATCTGTAAAAACAATGAAACCAGCAGTGAAATCCTTCATCAATGATGCTAGATGGACTAATAACGAAGCACGATAGTTAAACAAATTGAGATGAAGATAAAAAAAAAAATGTTATTTTAAATAAAAACTTATTATATTATATAAAATTATATGTTATCTCAAATGAAATGATTTAGGTAAAATTTATCATACTAAATATTGTACTTATAAATAAAAAAAAGTATTTGCTTTCTAAAATATTTTTTTTAATTTCTAAGTTTTCTTATTAAATCTAAATATTACAACTACAAAAATAAATAAAAATCATTTTTTAACTTAAAATCAGGCCGATTATAATTAAAGGATAATGATTGCTTATTGGATCTTTTTTTCAGTTTATATTTTATTTATACTTAAATAAATATGAATATTCATGTTTTGTAAATGAATATGAATATTAAAAATAATAATAGTTTTCGTGAATAAATATTTTTGAAAACTTAAAATTTTGAATGTGTGGATATATATATATATATATATATATATATTATGATTACTATTTTTTAACGTACGAAAAATTTAGAATAAATATAATTT
>NW_012130104.1:322113-338655 GCF_000143395.1 Atta cephalotes | reverse complement strand
AATGTGTGATATATATATATATATATATATATATATTATGATTACATTTTTTTAACGCGAAAAATTTGAATAAATATAATTTGTATTAGGTGTACAACTTTGCTTCCGCCGTTTTCCTACAGATGGCTTTAGCGGTAAGTGGTGATCGAAATAAATAGATCATAGACATCATAATAAACTTGGGCATCTGTCAACATAACCCCATAGAAACATTAGTCGATTTGTTTTTCTGCATCATAAAGTTATTCGCGATTGAAAATGTCAGTTTACGAGTCAAATTCTCGTCATTTGCGGGAGGTTTTAATTTTTTGCTTCAATATGAAGAAATCTGCGGTTGAAGCTCATCGAATGCTCTCAAATACTTATGAGGCCGCTATTAGTGAAAGAACGTGTCGTGAGTGTTTCAACGCTTCAAGAACGGTGATTTTGACGTCGAAGACTAGCATAGCGGTGGAAGAGAGAAGGTTTTCGAAGATGCAGAATTGGAGGCATTACTTGAGCAAGACTCGTGTCAAAATCAAGAAGAATTGGCACGATCATTGGGAGTGACTCAACAAGCCATTTCAAAACGCCTCAAAGCCATGGGAATGATTCAGAAGCAAGGAATTTGGGTGCCGTACGAATTGAAGCCGAGAGATGTTGAACGGCGTTTGTTTGCTTGTGTACTGCTTGAAAGGCAAAGACGGAAGGGATTTCTACATCGCATTGTGACTGGGAACGAAAAATGGGTTCATTACGATAATCCCAAGCGCAGAAAATCATGGGGAGTTTCCAGCCATGCTTCCACGTCGACGGCCAAACCGAATATTCACGGCTCCAAGGTCATGCTCTGTATTTGATGGGACCAGCTCGATGTAGTGTATTATGAACTGTTAAAACCGACTGAAACAATCACAGGCGATCGGTATCGAACGCAATTGATGCATTTTAGAGATAAACAGCCGCAATACAACGAGAGACACGATAAAGTGATTTTGCAGCATGACAATGCTCGACCCATGTTGCGAAAGTAGTCAAGACATACTTGGAAACGTTGAAATGGGAAGTCCTACCTCACCCGCCGTATTCTCCAGACGTTGCTCCCTCTGACTATCACTTGTTTCGATCAATGGCACATGACCTGGCTAACCAGCATTTCCGATCTTATGAAGAAGTAAAAAATTGGATCGATTCGTGGATAGCCTCAAAAGGTGACCAGTTTTTTCGACGCGGGATTCGTACGCTACCCGAAAGATGGGAGAAAGTAGTGGCCAGCGATGAACAATACTTTGAATCATAAATGTATAACCAGTTTTTTACAATAAAGCCTCGAATTTCGGAAAAAAACGGCGGAAGCAAAGTTGTACACCTAATAGCTCAATTACAAATTTTTGTAATTTATTCAATTGGTCAGCAAATTTAAAGAATTGAACATTACAGGAGATTATAAATTGATCTCATTAGATATTGTATTACTTTTCATAAACATCCCCATAGATGTTGCTTTAGATTGTGTCAACGAAAAATTGAATTTTATCTCAAATAAATGTGACTTTCCGAAAAAATTTCTGACAACAGTTTAATTTGTTTTAAATTCCACAGTTTTTACATTTGACAATGTCATTTATAAACAGAACTTTGACACTTCCATTGAATCTCCCTTGTTGCCTATCATTGCAGATCTTCCTTGTTCCCTATCATTGCAGATACTTAGTGCTGTAAAGATTAGAGTGCACCATATTTTTATCATTCGATAACCAGTTACCTTTCTTTATTATTATTATGTTAATTTTATCATTGTTACCATTCTTTATTATTATTATGTTAATTTTATCATTGTGTAGACTTCTAGACGATCTATGCACAATTCCGTCTTCCAAGATCGAACAATTACCAGAATGCTTCAATTTGTTCTATCTATGATTCCAATTCACTTTAGAAAATGGAGGGATTTATTATATTTTTTGGATGTTGTATCGATGTTCGTTATTATATAATTGCCGTTACAATGGTCTTTGGCCACATATAAGAGCGCGATACGTCCGCAATCGCTACGCAATCGCAATTAGAATAAGTATAGTGACAGCCGCTCCGCCGGAGATCGCCGAGACTGTTCGAGTATCGCCGATCAACTCATATTCTGCCGCTCATATCGGCGGGAACCGTTGAGTGCCTCCGGAACAATACGAGCGAGAATAACAATTAGTATATAAACGCAAAATGTAGTAACGATTTCTATTCCGTCTCGCTCTTGATCACGATCCTCTTGACCAATCGATCGAGAAACGAGAAAAGATAATAAGAGCGTGTTCTATCCGTTGAGTTTCTTTCAGCGACCGGCTCCTTGCATCAGATCGCTCACGCTGCATCAACGAGATAATTCCAAGGCGCGATTCCATAAGTGTCTTTACATATCTACCGATAGTTGTTAGTAGGCGTGTTAAAACAGTTACGAAATCGCGCCTCAGGACAGAGGATACTCTGTTCTGCCGAATGTATTTTGATTACCAACTAGCTGCATTCCTTGCTTCACATTGACAGGATTTTTTTGAGACCAGATTCTGCTGTCTCTGCCCCGTCAAGCTTACTCGATCGCCAGCCAGTTGCCGTCTACCGCTTCTACTGCTCATGCTGCATCAGTTAGCTATTCGCCAGGGGATAATATTCCCGTCGAAAGTTCTCAATCGCTGGTTACTGCAGTTGTCTGTGACGAGTTTCGACAGCGACGCATATACATACAGACATAAAAGGAGAGATCGCCTCCCTAAGAGTTCAAACAGAAAGTTAGAAAAAACTGAAAGAATTTATTATATTTGGTTGTCCGGAAAGTGCCGATTTTTGGTAGGTAGCATAAGAACAGGTCTGAATGTATCAGAACGATTGAAAACAAATGACATGCGTACATATCGTAAAAGACGGTATTTTAAGCATACTTGGAAAAAAATTTGGTTGCGATACGTTAATTTTTGTCAGTTTTATACGTTTTTGAATATGGAAGAAAACAAAGTGCATTTTAGGCATTTAATGCTTTTCTTTTACCGGAAAGGCAAAAATGCCACACAAGCGGCAAACAAGATGTGCGCTGTTTATGACGAAAGTGCTGTAGCTGAAAGAACTGTGCGGAAGTGGTTTGCTAGATTTAAAGCTGATGATTTCAACCTTGAAGATCAAGAACGCCCGGGTAGGCCCTCCACCACAGATGAAGATCAAATTAAAACACTGATCGAGAATAACCCACGCTATACGACACGTAAATTAGTAGAAATGAATATGTCAAAATCCATCATCCACGAGCATTTTGTGAAGCTTGGTTACATAAACCGTTGATGTATGAGTTCCCCACGATTTAATGGAGAAAAATCTGATAAATCGCATTTCCATTTGCGACTCGCTCTATAAACGCAACGAGGAGACATTTTTGAAGCAAGTAGTGACGGGGGATGAAAAATGGATCATTTACAATAATGTTGAGCGAAAAAGATTTTGGGGAAAGCGGAATAAACCACCTTTAGCCACTTCAAAATCCGGTCTTCCAAAGAAGGTCATGCTCTGTGTCTGATGGGATTGGAAAGGGATCCTGAGCTTTTACCAAACAACGAGATAATAAATTCAAAGAAGTATTGTTCCAATTAGATGAATTGAAGACAGCAATTGAACAAAAACGTCCAGAAATAGCGAATCGGAAGGCGTCGTGTTTCATCAGGACAATGCGCAGTCTCATGTGTCTTTGATAACTCGACAAAAGTTGTTGGAGCTCGGTTGGGCTGTTCTACCCCAGCTACCATATTCACCAGACCTCGCGCCCTTGGCACCCCACACTGGAATTTGCTTTTGCCCCATCATAAGGATTGTTAAGTCTCTCTCGCCAATCAACGAATCACTTTGGCAGAAAAAAAATTTTACGAAATTATACAGAAAAATTACATAGATTGAAAAAAGATTTTAGAAATTTTTAATTTTTTGTTACATCATAGATGTTCATAGTGAGACGTAGAGTAGTTTGTCTGTTTTAGAAATTCTTAATTTTTCATAGATACTCATAGTTGAACAAGAATGACGTTATTTGAGGACGGAGGATTTTTAGGTTTTTCAAACAAACAATGCCGCTCTATGTTCCAAATATCTATGAAAAACTAATAATTTCTAAAATTTTGTCTCAATTTATATAAATTTTCGTAAAAGTTTTTCCGTCAGAGTAATAGCTAAACAAGAGAAATTTCTACCAATTTGCATAACATAGGAATACGCTCGCGAATGCAATAAATTTCATATTTTCTTTTATAATAATCATTTTCTAGCTATAGTTTTTAAAAATATTTTGATTACGTCTTCAATTATTACATAATCGAGATCGATTACGTAATCAAGACTGATTACGTAATCAGTTCGCTAATTCTTTTTCTTCAATTGATAAATATAAAAGAAGCGCTGCCTATTAAAATTTTGCGCCTCTCGAAATTTCGCGTCCTACGTTAGATCGTACTTGCTTAGTGCCTCATAACGCCTCTAATTAATAGGTCTGATTAATAAAAAAATATTACTATCTGATGTAGAGAACCATACGAAAAATTTAAATAAATATCGACAATAAGGGACTCAACTCGGATGATCTTGATCTTGGCATATGTTATCAAAGTTATGACGTTGAGATGATTTTAATTGATGCTCGTCCTTCGTTTAACAGTTTCATTATTAAGGCTCCTGACTATTCAGCCAAAAACTCTGCGTTAACGGTGGTGACACAAAATCAGACGGTCTGACAAAATCAGTAGCACATAAACACACGAGCCCATGTCCGTGTGCTCGCTTGCGGTGCACCGAGAACGAGACAACTCCTTCTCACACTAGTCATTTGTTTCAAGCGACCGAAAATACTCTCTCGGCAATTTCGACCGCTTGGCGGCCCTACGCATCAATAAAGGATAGAGGGGCATTCTAAATAACATATAAGTTTTAATAAATTGTAATAATAGTGTATCCCCTCTCTACTCTAAAATCCAGAATAGTACAAATGTTGAACCGCAACAAGAGATATTTAATTGTTTTCAAACGCGCGTTATATAGTACATCTCTCCTTCATAAACTCGAGTAGTAAGAATAGTTTAATAGAAGTAGAATTTTAATCGGAAAAAAATTATAAATCAGCATTTCTCTTCACGAAAGTTTCGAAGCCATCAGAAAAGAAATGCGTATGTTTGAGACTTAAGACTTTCCTAATGAAAAAGTTTTGTTGAAATTATTCCACGTTTTGGAACATTTCAGCAAAATTGTTGAAAATTTGCTGAAATTTTGAATGTGAATTTTTCAGTTAACATATTGAAAAATCATTGAAATCCAACCGAAATTTTTCTGAAATTTCCAGAAATTTCTTTAAAATTCTTGTTGAAATTTATCCGAAAATTTTGTTGAAATTTTTCTGAAATTTTCGAAAATAAATTTTTCAATTATTGTAAAAATCGCTTAAACTGGAACTTTTAAAAAATGTTGAAATTTTGTTTAAAAAATGTTCCAAAACGTGGAATAATTTTAGCAACATTTTTCTACCAGGATTATGAAAAAAATATGCGAAAAAATCGAGTTGCAAAAAGTGTTTTTTGCTCATAAAACGAAAGAATATTGATTGTATGAAAAAAAATTTGGTATAAAAAATGTAGATATTTGAAATACTTACAAAATGAGACGTAGAACATTAAAATCAATTAGTTGTTAAAATCAATTAGTTAAAATCTATTAGTTTAGTAGAAAAAAATAAAAAATACCGGCCTTTTTTTCACTCGTTCTCTGTTCATTGAGATTTACACGCAAAGTTTTGAAATTCTCGTAAAATGTAGCCTTCGTAATCTAGCCCTGAAATGTTCATTAGTTTTTACAAAAGTTTGTTCACTAAAAATCTGTTTGTGGAAAACTTAATTTCTTCATCTTTGAGCAGTCGCACAGTAATTTACACGGGTGATTTTTCTTCTTCAAGAGTTGCACTTACAATGTATATCATGTATACTTAATGACAAAACGATTTTTTCAGCCTCTGTCGGATTATGGGTTTCTGCCCGAATATAGGTTCACTTTAGATGCGTTTTACAATCATTTACTGACTGTCAAGGGAGAAAGGATAATTTTCATCGATTTTTATAAGTGTTTTAAAGTGATCTCGTCATTTCGTTTCATTCAAATTGTCTTTATTTGAAAATGACACGCAACATAAATTAACGTCATTCCTCGTTTCTGTCGTCACAATTCACATAGCCATTGCGACTAGTCAGAAATCTTAAAAAAGTATTAAAAATGACGTTTTATTTCTACTGTACATATACAGTATTAAATATTATTTTATATATTCATTTACATTTAGTAGGTATATAATAATAATCCTGTACTTGTATATAATAATCTAACCTAACCATGTATTACATATACCCATTAAATGTAAATAAAAATATAAAATATTTAATGCTGTACATGCTTGGGTTAGGATTAGGTTATTACATACCGTTAAGCTTTCCAAATATTTACATTTAATGAGTAAATAATTTGCGGGTGGGGGCAGCAGGGAGCGAGCAGAGATGCGCCATCCGCTTGTTCGCTTCGTGTTCTCGCTTAGTGGCCTCCTTCTGCAACATTACTTCTTTGCAGAAGGAGGCCATCGCCTTCCACGATTCTTCGCTTCGAAACATAGTTTGTATCAAGCCTCGAAGCGAGAAATCCCTGCCGATCACTACGACCAGAGTGCACGACCTTCCATCAAGGATATATCTCCAGAGTATGCTGCGTCGAGTCCCGGTCGGCCTCACAGTGATGGTACTGTGCCATGGGTTCCTTCCCTGTACGACATAAGTACTCATCGAAACATCCGTGCCTACTTGTGTCATGCTAAAGGACAGTCCGTCCTCGCCCTGTCGGCCCACTTCTGTAGGCAGGACGTGAGGGCTTCGGGTGCTATAGTCCCTGGGGCCCGCTAGACGGAGCACTTAGCGGCCGTAAGCATGATGCCTCTCTTGGATCTTGATAGCGTCCACGATTCTGGGGTCGAGATGATTCCCCTCCCAATTGATAATATTCTACATATACATGGTTGGATTAAGGTTAAGTTATTATCCATTAAATGTAAATATTCGGTAAATTAATTTAATGGTATACATATAATAACCTAACCTAACTCTAACCCAATTATGTACAGTACAGTACTAAATACTATTTTATACTTTCATTTACATTTAATGGATATATAATAATTTAACCCTAACCCAACTATAGTACATTACAAATATATAAAATGAGGCTCGAAAAAATCTATCAGTAAAAAATATATAAAAGCCTACATCGGCTCTTCGGATACACAGAAAACTCTTTATTCTTGTGTGAATGTAACATAACGAATTATATAAATGTCTATATAAATAGACATTTCAAGCTTTCAATTTGGATCCTTATCAACATAAAATATAAATTTAAATTACATGAGTAACACAACTTTCAAGATGATGAATCCTGACAATTTAGTTCTTCTTTATCCAAATGCCAATTTGCTATGTAATGAATGGCCAAAGTGATTATCATGAATATTAAATTATACTATTAAGCAGAAAAGAAACAGAGTTTGAATTTACAGAATGATATTTATTCTTTAGACTCAGTATATTTATTTGCTGAATCATGACGTTGTTCTTTCCCTTTATTCTTAACTTTATTTTTATCTCAATAACTACTTTATTATTTTGACTCTTACTTCAACTCTGACTGTCGACACCACACCTTTACATCGAGTCACGAGAAGCGTTTACATGTAAGTTAATAAAATTAAAAGTCAGATAAAGATGATTTTTAATTCTCTAATCTTTCCATTTTTTTGAATGATTACATAGCAAATCTGATAATTTGATGAGCGATGTGACTTTATCTATTGACGCAATGTATACAATACCAATATTTTTATTTTATGTAAGTTTTTATAATATTATTGTAGGGTAAAGTCGCTTAACATGAGATACCTTTTTTTTAAAGACTTGTAATTTATTTAATTTGCAACCTTAATCATATTTTCAATTTTATGGGAAATATATTTATCATCAAAAATTAGCGATTGAGTAATTATATTTTGTTGTATGTGAAATTTTTTTATCGAAAGTGCCGATTTTACTCATTCAAAAAAAGAGTTCCTAAGATGAGATACAAGGATTTTTTGTATGAGATGATATCTCATAATAGAAAATTAAGGAAAAAATAAAGGTAAGCTTTTTATACACGCTTTTATTATATTATATACAAGTAGGAACAAAGAATTTGAATGTTATACATAATAATTGTATAATTTTTCGATATGTGTGTATGTGAGCATGTGTTTGTGTGAGTAATCTTAACAATCATCATTTTTAATATTTCATTCAATAGTATGCTTTGAGATATTGAATTGTTTAGATGCTCTCATATTAGCTAGGAATATCCTCTCATTACGACTTCCATGCTTTGTGGTTTCATGATTATTAAATCTAATCTTTACGTCTTTCTTTATCTTTTAGTTAAACAAATCACGTGTTTTCTTATTAATACGATGTTACTCTATCACTACATGTAGACTTTATTACCTTAATAAATATTTATTTATTATAAAACAAGATTTGAAGATTAACTTCAATAAAATTCGACAACATCCAATTTCAAGAATCTTTTTTCACAACTACTACTATGATTTAATAATGAGTTTTGTACTAAATGTGTTTCACTCTATGAGTAATAAGTTCATAATAAAATCAATCACATATGCTTAATAATTTAGCAAAAATTCCACTATCTCATATTGGAAACTTATCCCATAATAGGCGACCTTACCCTATAATTTAATATTTATAATAATCACTTTGACTCTTCATTACATAACAAATTATTTGGATAAAGAAGAATAAGCTAAATTAAATCGAGATTCATCATCTTGAAAATTGTATTATTTATATTCATATAATTTAGACTTATATTTTAATCTGTTCCACAAAAGCGTACGGGCTGTTTCTCTTAAAAAAATATAGAATTGTTAAAAATTTAATTTGATTCTGTTAATAAATTATATAAATTAAAATGCGTTTACTTAATAAGTTGTCCAATCTCCTTTGTTATCAAGTATAGCCTGGCAATGTTGGAGCATGTTTTCCATGAGATTTTCAGTTATTGTCTCAGAAAGAAATTTTCAGATTTTCCGTTTTACACGAAGAAGCTGTTTTAAATTAAAAATCTTCTTTTCCCTGAGTTTGACTTTCATGATTGCCCACACATTTTCGATGAGATTGGCATCAGGCGACTGGGAAGGCCAATCCATTGTCGTGATGCCATTTTCACGTTTCCACTCCGTTCAAGCACTTTGGCGTTTTGGGTTCTCTTGAAGCACTCATGAAGTATTATATTATCTGAGCCAAACTATCTTTGAGCAGACTTCAATAAACATTTTCGATAAATCATGTCCATTTTCTGTGCATTGTCCATAAAGAAATATAAAGTACCAAATCCCTGTTTACGAAAGTATTCCCACACGTGTACTTTTACTGGGTATTTTACTGTATGTTGACGAGTCAACCACGCATATCTTCTAAGAGTCTAGGTTCAAAAGGATGATTTATCGGTGAAAATTACATTAGCAAAATCACAATCAATATTAGCCTTTGCTCTGGAACTGTTTATCGCATATGTTTTTTGCTCAAAAAAGGTTTTAACTTTATGGACCGCCAACTATATTCAGAATCAAATAAATCTAATAGTATATTAAGACTTATTTCTATACCTTTTTACAATAAAAGATTTTTCGCTTTCCATAACGAATACTCAAAATTCTTTTCAAATACCTTGATGATAGCTTGTCCTTTTTCGTCGTTGCCACGTTCTAGCAGATCATCAACACTTTTTATTTCACTTCCTAATAAACCCCTCTGACTTCATGTAGCGATCGGCAGTTGTACATTTTCGGTTCTTTCGGATGTGTGCAAAGAAATACTGCTTTAAAATGATTTGCATACGCAGCACTCATTGTGTTTATTTTGCGTTACAGATAAAACAAGTCACAATACAATCTCAAAGCATTCTTCCGAACTATTCAGAGAAAAAAATCGAACATCTGTGCGCCATTTGAATGAGATGCGAAATCGTACGCTCTTGTGGAATAGATGTACATATATTGATAAGAATTCAAATTGAAGGATTGAAATGTCTATTTAATTCGTTACATTCACACGAGAATAAAGAGTTTTCTGTGCATCCGAACAATCGATGTAAGCTCTGATAGGCTTTTTTATATTTTTCATGATACATTACGTAGCAAGGAAGAGTATAGAATAGTTTTTAATATTATATAAAGCAGGAATAAATAGTTATTTTTTTCAAACTTTTTTTGTTGATAACTTTTAAACTAAGAATGAACACTAAAACCATCTCACTCAGAGTCATGATCCAATATGCTAGGTCAAGGTCATCCGAGCTGGGTCCCTTATTGTCGATATTTAAACAAACTTAAAATTTGTAATTAATATATTATTCGAGAAATGATTATTTGCTCGATTTCATTTTTAATACTATTAACAAAAAAAAGTCTCCTAAGAGAAACTAAAGTGCAGGTCCATTTCAGTAATGAGAATTCTGACAGAACTTCTTGGTTCACAATTCCATTTATACTTTCTATTACCGAAAAATTTAGACAATTTAATATCAAAACACTAAATTTTCGTTTTACAACACTAATAAACTAATCATTTATCAAAATCCAAAAAGATCCTTGTTCTCCTTCTTACAAGAACAACGTCATTTATAAGATCAAGTACTTAGACTGTGATGCCACATACGTGGGACAGACGGGCAGATAATTAAAAATCAGAATTACTGAACATCGCACATCATATTTGTTAGAATATTACTGTAATATTATCTGTCCGCTCTGTGATAACCCAGTAAACAAGAAACGTTTTGAAATATTTCAGCAATGTTACAACGTTGCTGCGCTGTTGCTGAAGTTTCAAAACGTTTCTTGCTTACTAGAAACGAACCACAGATTGCAATTTAGACATGACTTTGATTGGGTGAATATCGTGATGAAGAACCTTATTATATTAAACGCTTAATTTCCAAATGTTAAATATTAAAAAATAATCTCAATTTACAGACAGATACAGAAAGTCTTTACAAAGCATATATTATATATTAGAGGTGTACGAGAACCCGAATAGATCTAGTCGGGACGGGAATTTTTGTCGGGTCGGATTCCTCAAGCTTTCGATATTCCCGATAGAGTCAGAATTTTTGAGAATATTCAGGATTCCTGATAGAGTTGGAATTCTCGAAAAAAATCGAGATTCTCGATGAATTCAATATTCATTTGTCTCTTTTTCTAAAAATTCAATTACTGTTTCAAGACTCATTTTAATAAACTTGTTTCAATAAATTCTTTCGAATTTTCAATTTTTTACGCTTTTTCGAAAGTAGCAATCGGGTTGTCGAAATTTTCGAGAATATAAATTCCTTCGGGAATATCGACTTTATCGAGAATCTCAACTCTTTCGGAAATTTTGGACATTTTCGGGAATCTCGACTCTGTCGAGAATCCCGATATTTTCGAGAATCTCGAAATTTTTGAGATCTGATCCGACTTAAACCGATGTCTTCGCGACCCGTTTCGATCATCGATTCCTGATATTTTCGAATTCTCGCACATTTCTAGTATATACTGATTATAAACAAAATATGACAGCTAAGATTATACAGGGTGTCCTATTTTAAAAGATCCATTCAAATATCTCAGAAATAATGCGTTAAATCAAAATGTATTTCAGAAAAGTTTTGTGGCTTCAAGGAGGACATAAAATGGTATTATTGGTTTGACCTTGGGTGGTGTTGTCATTTAGATAGACGGTTTTTAAAAAAAATTTACATTTCTCTAGTCATATGGATTATACATATTATTACAAAGTTATATTCTAATTTGTAATAACATTGACTGTATAACCAATTTGACGAGCATTCTATCCACATCTTACAAAGGATAATTGTATGGCGAACTCGGTGAATTTTTAATTAAGTAAATTTGCTTGCTGATTTTTTTCTCTAGTAATGTATGTATCTTAACAAATTCTCTAACAACTGATCTTCTACTGTTTGTGAACAATTTCGTTTTCTTTACTTTGCCATTCATCGTGTTCCAACTGACTCACTGAGTTTTATTAATGATTAGTTGAAATTCAATTGACTTTTTACGTTTTTTTATATATCGTGTTTTATATATCTAAAGACGGCACAATCATAATGCCGAAATATGTGAATGTAATGTAATATTATCAAATTTATATCTTATAGTAATTAATTAAGAATGTACACATTTTAAATAGTTTATATTATATACATTAAAATATTGTTTAAATTTGATTTTTATATGTCCTTCTATTTTCTTGATATAATATTATAAGTTAATAAGAGTCCTTTATTTTAGTTTATTTAAAAAATTTTTATATTCATTGAGCACACTACGTATTTTGTTAGTGATGAAATACGCATCCTAGAGTATAAGCAATAGGATGAGCCGCATAACGAAAACGTCTCTGAATTTCTTTCTCTTTTCTCCTTATCTTTTTTCTCTCGTTTCTTTTTTTTCATAGAAAGAAATATAATTCAACGTACTATCAGTCGATTTACGTAGGTAAATAAATTTCACTGAGAGTGAACGGAGAAAGAAGAAAACGAAATCTGCCTCGTGTCGCCGTTTACTATTTCTACGGGCAGTCGACCGGCTGGTGTGGGCGCTGATTCCGCCGCACCGGGACCATTATTATCGAACACATGAAAGTACAGAGATAATAAAAAATTGAAAGGAAAAAAATACGAATTCTTTCCCCTTTTTTTCCTTGACTGCGAGAGATTTAATACGCAGCGCTTTGCGCATGGAATCCATTCAGGTTTCCAGAAATCATGAAGTGAGATGTGGCTCTCAATCTGGCAGACATTTGAGAGATACTCGAGTCGTCCCACATTTGCTTTCTTCATTTGTAAGTTCTTTATACAAATTGTAGTTGATCTTTTTCTAAGGATATTATGAAGAAACACTATTTTTTCAAACTTCCTTTAATTCGCAATACCGAATCCGTTGGCAATTGGAAATGTCATTAAAGTGAAGTTCTCTGAAGTATTTATTTATTTATTTTCGTGTTGAATTAAAATATGAACATTGTTATTTTATCACACATGTAATACATTGCATTTAAAATTTAATTTGTTTTAAAATATCTTTATATGCATAAAAATACATTTTTTGGTAAACTAGTGTTATTCAACAATTTTCTGAAAAAGTTTAATGTAAAAATAATTTAATAAAATTAAGCTGCGACGGAATTAGATTTACTGCAAAGTTTCGATAATTATAATTGCATTATTATAGAAAATTGTAGTTGCGTGACACACGATTCACGAAAGGCGATTCTGTGCCATAATATGTTTAATACGAGGCAGATTGTTAGCGCGTATGTACAATTGCGAAGAGTGCACGCGAGATAATAGAAGACACGGGGAGAGAAAAAAGCAGAAATTACAAAGTATTCATCGCGCAAAACTATCGACTATCTCGTTTGTGCGCTTCAGCGAAAGAGGTGATTATCTTTTTATGAATATTGCAGCAAAAGAGGGTAATTCAAGGTAATCTTGTAGGACGATGGTTCCTGCGCGATGTTTTTAAATGCGAATAAAGAATGCATTTCTTTTGATATTGTTTCCAAAGTAAATAGAAAGATCTTCATTTTCGCAAAGATACTTTTTCTATTCATATATTGTCATGTTATATCTATTTCATATCGTGTTTTACATTAAACGCAAAAGATGGAAAATATTTTCGAAAAATTTTTTTGAGTTTATTGTGAGATACGGAATAAAACAGACACGACAGTATATTTTTAATAATAAAGATTTTATTTTAAAAATAAAGATTTTTGTAATATTAGAAGAAAGAAGAAAAAAATTCGTTAATTAGAAATTAGTAATTAGTGCCTTTTACTACAATTTGTAATTCATGAAATTGATTAAATTCATTAACACGTTAACTGTCGAACTTATTTTGTTTCATTTTCTGTTTATGTGAGACAATACCATTCAGAGACTCATGCGCGATGCGTGACCTAAAGTATAAATAAAAAATAAAATGTAAACAAAAAGCACCGATCCGGCGTGGCATAAACGGAAAGCCTAGTGTTGGTCCGTATGTAACATGTTAAGTATTATATTTAAAAAATTATGAAGAGTCCAAAAGTTTATAATTTTGGGAATATGTCATTATTCGTATTCTTTTAATAATATACAAATTACATATAAAAATCTGCTTTTATGTATCTGTTCGTTTTCTCTTTTTTTTTTATGCTATGTGCCACAGATTTTACCTTTAAAATGTTTAATCAATTTCGTGAGAAACAATGGAGATGTATTTTAGCTATATGATTTATTAGCTTCAACATTGTGTTTTCAGTGATATTGATTTAAATTTTTCTGTGCTTTTTGCAGGCATCTGCAGGACAAATTGCTCTTCATTGACCGCACCAGAACGGCGATATGGGGTTGGAGTTATGGTGGATATGCAACCGGCATGACGCTCGCTATGGACTTAAAAGGTGTCTTCAAATGCGGTATGTCCGTCGCACCAGTCACAGATTGGGCCCTTTATGGTATGTAATTGACAGATAATTGATAGAATTAATAACGCAACACATAAAGGTGTTTGATATGATTATTTCAAAAGGAATAAAGAAAAGGAATATGTTTTAGCATCGTAAATCAAAATTATCTTGCGACAGGATGAATATTCTATGTAAATCATTAAATTACATTGCGCGATAACGGAATTAGTTTGCGTTTAGTAATAATAAAAAAATGCAGAAAAATAAGAAGTAGAAAAAGCAAATGATTCTGATGAACGAATAAAACGGAAAATATACGTGCTTTATAATTAGCGCAAAAGCTAGAAAGTATTTTCTATCAATAAGGATAGATTTTCGTATCGTTAGAGTTAAAGTTACAAAAGAATTCGTCTATTTAGCTAAAATTTAATGCTTTTTCTAACTAATAAATAATTAAAATGTAATAAATAGCAAAAATTAAAGTAATTATAATAAATAATTGAAAATTCAATCAGGAAATGGTAGTTACACTTAAATTAATAAAATTTCTGTATCTTATCTCTATATTGAATTAATCTTCACTGAATAATTTGTTTTGCTTATTTTAAATTATTTTAAATATATAAGGTAGAAAAAATAATTGGAATATTTAATCTTTATTTTCCAATACTATTACTGTGCCATTAACATGTGTCAAGTAATATTTTTCCAGCTTGATATCCTTCGAATAAACGAATATTATGTTAAGAGACTTTACTTATGGAAAATGTAGCTTATATAAAGTAACTTATGTTAAGCTCATTTGGCCTCAGAATTTGTCTAAGAATTTTTTACGCCCCGTCGTTTTAATGAAGAAAAGTGTGCATTCCATGGAAAAGACGCTCTCCTGCAACTTTAATATTACTTTTTCAACTAAATTTAAATTCGTGTCAGCATTTACCTCCTTCTGTTAGAACACGCGAGAAAAATACACGTGATTTACAGAGTGATGTTAAAAAGACTTATGCAGCGTTACACTTGTGCAATTTCTTCATAAAATATTACACGCCACATAATGGTGTAGACCGTTTCTTTTTCGCCCTTTTTTTTATTCGTACGCTATTCTTGTTAATGTGACCTTGTTAATTATTTAATTACAGATTCGATTTATACTGAACGGTTCATGGGTCTGCCGATTGTTACTGATAATCTGCAAGGCTACGAACATGGTCAGCTACTCAATAAAGTCGAGAACATCAAGAATAAGATGTATTATTTGATTCATGGTACTCTGGATGACAATGTCCATTATCAACAGTCGCTCATGCTTGCGAAGGTGTTGGAGCAGAAAGACATACTCTTCAGACAACAGGTACGTCCCCATTCTTAACAGAGAGATTGAATTAAAAATTATATCTAAGTATATCTAAGTATCGCAAATCTTTTGCTTTTGCAGACGTACACGGATGAAGATCATGGTATCGTCCAGTCGCGAGCGCATCTGTACCACTCGTTAGAAAACTTTCTGGATGAATGCTTTCAAACATCATCATGATCGGAACACGGGATAATGATGACAATCTAAACGCTGTACACCACCTGCCTCACACTTGTAAATATTTTGTCACGTGTACATAATTTGTGTACAATATGTAATATGAGCGTTTAGAGAATGTACATAGCAGTGTACGATTGTTGAGGAAGGATGGGGGGAGAGAAAGGGAGGGCAGAGGGAGGGGAGTGAGGGAGAGAGAGAGAGAGAGAGAGAGAGAGAGAGAGAGAGAGAGAGAGAGAGAGAGAGAGAGAGAGAGAGAGAGAGTAAGTAAGTAAGTAAGTAAGTAAGTAGTAGTAGTAGTAGTAGTAGTAGTAGTAGTAGTAAGTAAGTAAGTAAGTAAGTAAGTTAAGTTAAGTTAAGTTAACGTTAACGTTTAACGTTTAAACGTTTAAACGTTAAACGTTAAACGTTAAA
>NW_012130104.1:318022-322093 GCF_000143395.1 Atta cephalotes | reverse complement strand
CAATTATAGTTTTAATGAAATATTAAGTTGATATATTATAATGTTCACATATATGAGTTCAGTTACCATCTTTATAAATGAGATTTCTGAATATTTTTGAAAAAAATATTATTTCAGTATTGCACAAATGTACGGACATATACATTTTATATTATATATTTTACTTTGTGAAAACAAATTAGAAAAAAGTATGCTCAAATTGTAATAATGTTTTTATGTAATTTAAAAATCATATTTTTTATATTATAATTGCAATTAAGATTTCTTAAAATATATTTAACATTTCAATGTTTGAAAAATATATGTAAAATAAATTGTTATGTTTATAAATAGATATGTGGAATTGTGAAATTTATTTTAAGTTGACACATAAATTGATTCTTCTTTCACTAATAATATGTTGTTCATCAAATATAATATATATATATATATATATATATATATATACACTTCTTATTTTCCAGATGACAAAATTAAAAAGCAAAGGTATGCTGTTGTATTATAAACACTTTTCGACAATAAACTATCAATATAATAGAATCAGACTCCTAAATAATTAAACAAATTAAAGTACTATAAATGGGAACTAAGAGTCTACGCGGTAATTAGTACGTTAATATAATAATAGATATTTAATTTCTATTGTCTCTTCGATTTAGACATACATATAATATATTGTATGCGTTTCCAGTTGCTTTAAGTCATTCTCAACGAAATATATAAATAAAGACTATCTTGCAATCCTAGTGCCAATTATCCGCTTTACTGCGATGTTTCCTTGTGTTTTATCATGGTTATTGATTCAGATAAAACATAGCAAGTTCCAGAGAAAGACATGCTATAAAACATACGAATTGAATACCATAGTAATAAATTACTATGGTAAGATTATATGTATAGAAAACAGATAGTTACTCATCAAATTGCAAACAGATTATATAAATTCAGCAGTCACCAATGAATATTATAAAAATAGCATTCTCCGTCAAATATTTAAATAATAGAAAATTTATGTCAATTACGTTCAATATTTTTCATTTCAAACGTATGGTTGACGTGTCAGTTATACAATATTTATTTATGTATGTCGTTGAGAATGACTTAAATCAAATCGAAACGTGTACGATATTATATGTATGTTTAAATTAAAGAGACAATAGAAATTAAATATCTATTATTATATTAACGCACTAATTACCGCGTAAACTCTTTCCCAGTTATAATACTTTAATACTATCAGTTCTGGAATATAACAATTAAAAGATTTTCTACAAAATCAAATAAGTCCATTAAAAAAATTTGAATTAAAGCGCTAAATTGTTCTCCATTGATAATGTGATATCGTAAACGAACTTGTTCTGACAACAAGGAAACAAAAAACGGGAAATATAAGAGTTTAATATTTGCAAAGAATGTTTTAAGAGTAATTTGTAAAACTTCGTAAATAAAAAATGAAAAAGTTATTATTTTATACTTTAAATATTTTTTAAAAGTATTTTCTCTTTTACCTTTATAATTATTAATGTTATAAAAAAAGATAAATTTACACTATTGTAGGCTAAATGATTAGTAAATGTAAAATTTCTGCAAGAACCAAACAAATTCAGAGGCTCTTTGGGAAATTTTTAATTTTTTTCTCAAAATGTTAATCAGAACCTAGAATTTTATTTTTATATTTATGTATGCCTGATAAAAAATTACTTATTATTTGTATAACAAATGATTTAAAGAAGAAATTGTTTTGTTTACTAAAAATTTAACTTTCTAAACTTTCTAAACTTATTGGTTTTATGAAAAATCTTTCAATTATTATGGCCTATTTGAACGCATTTACATTTGAACAAGCATCTATCAAATAATAAAAATATTATGATACTTACAATCTCGATAATAGATCTTAATATGCAAAAAATATGTGCTAAATGATTTTAATGCAAAAATAAATTTTCTGAACTCATATATGTTATCTTAAAGCTCTGGAATACTCTGCAAAAGTATATAAAACTTTCATGTTTAAAGAAGTATATCACTACAATATTGATTACTCTGATACGTGATCGCTGATTAATGATCGCTAATGCTACGCTATAATTGTATATCGCATTAATTAAACAATTATTATAAGAAATTGTATTATATAAGCATAGTTTAGTCAAACAACTTTACAACATTCGCCGACGATGTAACTAATTATGATAACTAATTAATATATGAAAATCAAAATTTTGTGTACAAAAAATGTGGAAGCCAATCAATTTTTAAGATATATATATTTAGAAATGTCCTTGAAGCGTAATATACTTTCATTGTTTTAATCAATTGTTATAAGATTTGTATTTTTTATGAAAGTGCGACAATGTAAGACGCTGTATGATGACTGAAAATATATAGGAAACGATAACCAAATCATACTTTCAGAATTGATAATGACGTACGTGAAAGCAATGTTTTGTATAATCCTGATCTATAGTTAGGTAACATATTATTTTTTGTACCTCTACAATTGTTGTATGTTTCGAGTGAGGCATTTCACTATGAAAATAATATTGTACAAAGAAAAATTTCCATAAACAGATTATATAATAAAAGTTTATGATAATATGCACAAGTTATTAAAACATATGTTTTTTTTATAAAACATATATACTTAATGCTATGGAATATATAACATTTGGGAGTATAATCTCGTTTGATAACTGTATTGTTACAAAAATATTGATCTTAATATTATTTTAATATGTAAAATCTTTCGAACAAAAAACGCTAATAATAAGATTCTATCGTTTATGAGATCTTTGAAACTGAGATAAATTACATACATGAGATTATTAAATAAATTAAAAATATTTCAAAGTTTTGTCTTTAATAACTTTTTAATCTATTCTCTATTTTTTAATTTTTAATTTTTTTTAATTTTATAATAAAATTATTCAAATTCAAGATAGAATCAACTCAAAATTTCTTCAAAGAAATAAATAGATTTTAAGAAATATTTTTTAATCCATTATATTTTAATTGCTCGAAAAAACAATTCATGTGTTTCATATGTCAATTTAATTAATTTAGTTAAAAATTTTATTTCTCTAATTTAGCTTTACTGTGGGTATACAGAGTGTTAAGAAAGTGCAATTACATCACTTTATATCACATTTGTATATCTATAGTTTACGTAATGTATATAAAATTCAACAATTAATTCCGAGAAACACTTTTTCTTGACGTAAAAAGTAGCATATTTACTTCTTATTATTATTAGACTAGCAAGTATTGTTAATGTGTAAAAATACATACCTAGAATAAATAAGGAACTAACGATAAACTCTTTATTAAAAGTTTTTTAATACAAGGACCACAACAATTTGAGAGTGGATCAAGGTGAACGTATTAAAATAATTGTTAACTTTTATTTCGACACGCGCATTGTTATATATATATAAAATTACTTACTTGAACACTTAATTAAGATAACATAATATTGTTAAAAAGAAGAATTGTGACCCAGTAGAGTTATGAAATTACAAGTGTACTCTCTTTCACCACTATTTGTTGAGTGTACTATGAATAAAGCTCTATGTTTTATTAAGATGGAGTATTTATATCTTGAGATATATAACTCTCAAAAACTATCCCACTATATACATTTGTGAATAAAAATCCAATGTTTTAAAATACATAAAAAAATATACTAAAGTATTAAAAATAATGTAATAAAGGAGCATAAAACCACAAAAGTATTATATTAGAATTCATTTCTCTAATTATTCTATACAGTATAAAAATAATATAAACTTTCTATTTAAAAAAAATAGAAGAATCACATATGTTCTATACAATATTTCTTATAAAATAAAATATAATTTTATATTAAATCCATATTAAGAATTCTCTTATCTTGAATCTGCAAAATAAGATGATTTATTCATTAACAAAGCAGTAGCAACATAAAGACTAAATTTAATGTAAAAATAATGTCTAAATGCTAAACCAATAATAATTGTTTTATATATATATATATATATATATATATATATANACTACATTACTAGGTACATAGTAAAAATAATTAAGTTT
>NW_012130104.1:298982-317627 GCF_000143395.1 Atta cephalotes | reverse complement strand
TTAGTTTATTATATATATATATATATATATATATATATACAGCTACATACTTGGTACATGTAAAAAATATAGTTTGTTTTTCGTTAGGACAATCTTCGTTAGACCAATTCAATTGCAATGTTGCATAGGACAATTTATGACATAGCAGAAAATATTTTCGCTCTATTATTGGTTTACGTCATGGAATTTATTTGTAACTTTCAGTTGATTTTTAGTTTGGTTCTTGTCAGCTCTTACCTCATCAAACCATGTGCAGTCTAAATGGTAATCAGTATTTGGGGACCGGCATGAGATAAGAGATGGGAACCAAACTGAAAATCGGCTGAAAGTTGTAAATAAATTCTAGCACTAATCTACGCTACCATCCTCGTCTTCATTCCGTCTTCTTTGACAAATGTATAACTATGTTTAGTGTTAAGGTAATACTAGTAATGAAATGATTTTCTTCGAATGTGCTAAAATTTGAAATATCAGTAAGTTGAAATCTTTATGTTTGTGTGCAAACATATTATTGAGTCTAGTTTTTGAAATAATTGCAATTAAAACGTGCAGTTTTAACATATGATGCATATACACTCAAGTTAACGTCAGATTTTTAATTGTAGCATCTATCATTTTTAGGATTAGATTGTTATAAAAAACAACATGAGATGGAGGAACATGAAATGGATATTATAAAAGATATTGTAAAAAGACTGTAATAATTTTTGACCGTTTAATTAAAGAATGCAAAGTTTCGATTTTTTTTGGCATATGACGGCGAAAGAAGAAAGTGGTGAAGACTGGAAGGGAACAGCGATCTGGTAGCATCGTCATTTAGCTTTATGTCCATGATGCTAGCAATCAATCTGAGATTTTGGATGAAGGAAGAATTGATCAATCGCATTGGTTATGTTATCAAATTGTTTAAATGTGATTTGTTAATTCTTTTTCTATCCGAAATCTCGAACCGATTTCTAGCATCGTGAACACAAGGCTTTAATCTACGTTTATCTATATTTATTTTCTTTCCGCATATTGTTACGAGCAAAACGTAATATATAAAGTATTAAAAAGGTTCGACAACTGTCTTCTGACCGCACTTTATTCAACAATGATACAGGCATTCTAGCAAACGAGAATAGATTAAAATTTTTTTCTATCCGAATGCGTATTTTAAATAGTGAATCCTTTTTTTTGGATTTAATTGGATTCAATTAGATTCAATTAGATTCAATTGGATTGAAAAACTGCATTTCCTATTCAAAATTTTTAATTGAATAGTATTTATAATTGTGTGTACAGAAAAAGCTAATTTTTAGATTGAAAGGCATAGAGATATACTCCATGCAATTCCTATATGAATAAAAATGCATTCAGAATTGAAAAGCATTCATTTTAACATTCGTGAATTAATATTTCTGAAATTCTGAATCCATTTCAATTCATTTCAATCTATTCTCGTTTGCTAGGATGCTTATAAACAAAGTCGGAGAAGTGTTATTCGCAGTTTACGAGAACAGACTAATGTCTAAATTCTAAACAAAATTGTAAGGTTCGTAACATATTCTCGTAAAATTTATAAGAATTTTGAAGTGTTTATATCTTTATATGATATTTTTACAGACAGCTTTTTACTAGCCATAAAATTTACAAGAAATCATAAATATTTACGAATAATTTTACGTTTTACGGTACATACGCATAAAATTAGAATATTGATTATAAGTTCTTATGAGTTTTACGAGAACAAGTTACGAGTCTTATGATTTTGTTTAAAAATGACCTAAGTCGGAGATATTATTAGCACCTTACGAAAACAGACTGACTCAATCAGAACCAGAGAGATCTTCATTACGATAAAAAAGAGGAGGTTCCGATAAGTTTTAATCAACAACGTTTCGAATATCAAAAATATACGTGATGGGGATGAAAGAAATGAGATATGTGACTGAGATATGTGACTGTCGATGACTCACGAATCCGTTTAGGGATGTCATAAAGTATCTGTAAGACTGAATATTCGAGACGGGTCTTAAAGGTAAATATAAAAAAGGATTAAAAATGATAGGAGAAAGCAAATGAGAAAAGTAGTAGGAAACAAGATTTGTCAGGAATGTTTAGGAAAAAATGTATAAAAAAACCTTATGTTAAAAACGTGATGTTAACAAAAGTGACGTAACACCTTCTCCCTTAAATTGAAGATTCTTCTAGATTTAATAAAATTTATGTTTTTATAATCTAGGAAACTTAGATGATATGACAATATAGAGATTTAACTTAATGAAGAACACACAATATTTTAGGATTAATACATAGAGAAAATTTAAATTGAATACAATTAGAGACTTAAATTAATAATCTTAATAACATTAATAATGTCAATAATACTACTCTTAATGATAAATGTATGAACTTCCATACTACAATTACGTGTTGAGTTATTTTACATGTATTCAACAGTATATACTAAATTCGTAAGTCTATTACGTGAACGAGATCGCCGTATTTTGCTATTTCTTTCGAGTTGTTGAGTTTGATAATTTTGTGGAAGTTCGATAGTTTCCGTAGGTATCGCAGCGAAAGTAACTACTTGTTACGGATCATTTAGTGGCTGTGAACGTGCGAGCGTTTTAGCATTATTATTAAAACATTTATAAAAATATTAAACGCAGCCCTCTTTTGGTACACAGTAAAACTTAAGAATATTAATACATTTACCTATTAATGAATACTTTGCAGTTATATGTATATAAAATAACTATATCTAAACCAGTAATAGTACATATCATATAATAAAATCATTCTATAATTCTATAATATAGAGTTTGAATACAATGTTTGCTTAACTTTTCTGATTCTATATAAATTTCGCCTAAAGCGGAACTCGCTGTTCTTAATACATGCATATGCAAATTAGGCGTTTTACCAATATTTAATAATCAGATGGATATCTGATATGTGAAATCTTTACATTATGTTCTTTAAGGTCTTCGCATAATTTACTAGTATTAAGTTTAACATCTTGTTTCAAACTGTGTATACGAATTCGTTTTTAATTGATGCCAAACAGTGAATTCCCATGACTCGAACATCGCATTCTTTTAATATGTTTTCTAATCTTGCTGATTTTAACAATTCTGATTCGCAAATCGTTGAAACTTGATATAGCAAGTCTGTCTGTTTACAGATCATTACATTATTAATTTTCTTGCACTTAGCTACGTCGTATTCTGTTAAGTGAGTATACAGCTGGTTATCAGATCTAAAACCTAAATAAGTAGGATTTATGAATGCCTTGTTCTGCTTAATTCGTAATGGAATTACATGATATAATATCAAATTGTTTTGTTGGATTAAAGGTATTTCAACAACATAAATCAAACGATAATTCTTATAAAATATGTTTATATCGCTAATATCGATTAAATTAATAAATTGATTGGTTCCAAAGGTACAGGCAATTGTTTGTTATTTATCACATAACAAGTTTCTTTTAAGTTATTGAACAATTCTTTAGGTGAGTATTTTGGGATGGATTAACCCTCGACGTACTAATAGAATAGCGTCCGTCAAAGTTTCTAATTCTATTGCATATTCAAGTACCCTTTCTGAGTCTTTCTACTAGATAAAAATTGACCAAACTATTTAATTGAGTTTATCCAACATAAGGGGCTGTGAAGTTGTCCTATATTAAAATCTATTTCCTTATTATTATTTGTTTCAAAAGCATTCGAAAAATTATCTATTGTTGCCTGAATAATATTGTTTTTTTATATAAATTTGTTAGTTGTTTCGAATCATTATACACAAGATCTATTTGTTTATTATAATAATCA
Organism: Atta cephalotes; assembly: GCF_000143395.1. NCBI lineage: Eukaryota > Metazoa > Arthropoda > Insecta > Hymenoptera > Formicidae > Atta > Atta cephalotes. The sequence goes on along the minus strand of NW_012130104.1, from coordinate 313,809 downwards.
TATCGGACGAATCTAGTGTATCAAAGAGGATTTTCGCTATTTGATAAACAAAATCAAAGATGCCTCGCTTAAATCTTTGGTTATCAATTTTTTTAATATCGTTGGATCAAACCTATCAAGTCCTAGCAAATTCTTAATTATTTTTCTGTTAATTTTCAGACTTTTCAGTCTTTAAACGTTCCAATTCTTGCAATCCTAAACACAGTATATTATTTTTGTACTTAATGTAACATAAAATCTTAATTATTATTCTTAATAATCAAAATAATTTATCAAAATTAATTAATCAAAATAATTTATCAAAATAATTTTAATATTTTCTCTTTTTCTTCTAGTGGAATAATTAATATAATTTATAAATTTCTAATGATCTCTAAAAATATATAAATCCACTAAATTTTCAAAATACACTTCAGCTAGACAAATAGTTGATTAATAAATTTCTGATACGATATTAATCGTCATTATCGATATTAATATCATTCTGCAAAGAAAAATGTTTATTAACATGTAAAATTTAATTACGCCATTTCATAATTAACATCACTGTTCGGCATATTACTTTAACAGCATGGTTACTAATCGAATAATTTTTTATTATCCGTTCTAATCATGTAATACATGTAATCATGTAGACATATCATACAATCTCCTGGGTCCAAAGGTTTTATAAAAAATTTTATACGTTTGTTATAATATTCCTTTGAAGATTCCTTTATGGAAATTCTTTTGCATGCCTTTTAAAATAAATCTGTCGATTAAATCCGCGAGGAATTCTTTATGTGTAATTCCCTGCCGGAGTTCGGAAAGTGTTGAGAATAAACGTTGTCTACGGCCGAATATAAATTCGTAAGAAGATATTTTCGTTTCCTCATGACGTATTATAAGAAAACATAGCGGCGGCTAGAGATGAGTTCCAATTATCTTGCTGAGAATTAATGAAAGGCTTTAAATACTCAACTAATACATGATGCGAAATCTCCAAAAATCCGTTTGATTATTGATTTTGAACACTGGTTTTAACTTGTTTTATTTTAAAAATTCTAGCAACTTCCTTCATCATTTCTCCAAATATATATTACTATCTTAATTAGAGAGCATTTCTGTATGTGAACTAAAAGTGTAAATGAATTTATTAATAATTATGTCAGCTATTCTAATGCTAGTACCTTCTATTGTATTTTCCAAAGTATTAAATTTTTGCGCTAGAAGATGTTGACTGACGTTTTTGGAATTCGTCTAATAAAATAGGGTCTATTAATTTATTGATTGCAAAAACTGTCCTTGCTGCCTGATCAGGATAATTAGAGATTGCGATGATCATATAGGAATTTAACTTTTTAACTTTTATATTATAATATATCCATATAACTTGCATCGCAACTCTTACACGAGATTTTATAAACAACTTCGACTTCTTGTCACGCGGTAAAAGCTCCTTATGAACCTTAATGAATTTTCGCAATTTATTAGTATTATATAGAACGATATCCTCATACGCTCGCTATTCAATCTGCTTACTTTAACTTCTCAGTAATTCCACGAACAAAAAGAACAGTGAACCACGAAGATTGCACTTCAACTTTATTATTATTAACAACATTCTTTCTATTACTAGCCATAATAATTTTCTTCAAACAATTGTTAATATTCCCAAATATAAAGTTCAATGGATAATCATTCTCTAACAATAATAAATTATCAAGATGAAATTTAGGATTCGAAAATGAAACTACCCTTATAATCTCACGATTGTACCTATTTTTTGAGAAATCAGATGCTGTGATCAAAAATTCAAATATATACCCGAAAAAGTCGGCTGGTACCAATTGAACTTTATCAACTTATTATCCCTAATCACTGTAACATCCAAAAAAATTCAATCTATTACTCCTTACCTCCATAATGAACTAAAGCCTAGAATGCTGAGAATTAAAAATATCAAGAAACTAACTTAATTAAAGAGAAGAAAGAGGAGACTTGCTCTTTCAAGCTATGTACTTGACTCGCGATTGTAGATACTAGGATTCTCTATCTTGATGGTGCGAGCTCTAAATGGTTTCTGAACCACTCTACGAATTGTTGGTGTCGTAATAAAGAGAAATAGCCGAACAGTGGCACTTGATCGCGCCGCACGCGTGCACAATTCTGATTTCGAGCTCGACTACGAGAATAATGAGATTTATTACGGCGGAAAATGACGGGATTATAGAGTGTACACGAATATTATCTGAAATCTAACACAATTCCGGCGCTCAAACGTGATATAAGATATAAACAAAATGATCTGGCTGTGACCGCGGCGGGCGTGTGAAAAACCTGTCTCGAAAGTAACAAAATCCGAACGATATCATGGCACGATCACGCGCTGCGCGCCTACTATGGCGACGCAATTTCTCGCAACACTTTCCGATTCAACGAAACTAAATAATCTATTTCCAGATCAGAGGAATCACACGAATCTACGCTGCGCTTATCTCACTACAGGGTCCTCCTTCAGTTCTCAATCTCTCTACTTGACATCGTTATCGATTTTCGGGCTGTCCTGTGTGTCCTCGATTCGCACATCTCTTGCTATCATTCGCCACAGCACAAGCGTCCTCCTGGGAGCGTGCAGGCACCGCAGGCCCATGTGATAACCCTTATCGCGCTTGATTGGTTGTGAGTTCTCTCGCGGATCTCGTACGCCCTCGCGGGTTGTCGCACGCCCTAGATCCTGAGCGCGGAATATGACTGATAGTTGGCATTTTTTGTGGCTGCTCGCAAGATGTTCTTTTGCGTCATCGGGGGTCAAGGAACCCATAAATGGGCTCTTCCGCCACATGATTTCTACTTCCGCAACGGAGTGTCTTTTTCCTGCAGTCTTCCTTGCGACCTCGGCAGCGGAGTCTCCTGCTTGATTGATGGCAAGGAGTATTGCCATCACCTTATGTCGATCATCTCGTTCCCTCCTGGATAATTACCTAGAAAGAATCTGGCGAAAGAATCACATGTTCACAACAAAACATTATTGTAAAGAGTAAAAGCGGTATCACCTGCATGTTATCTCTTCCTATAGTGACCCCGTGCCTCGGCATGTGCGTCTCCGGTTCTCTCCAATCTTCTCCATCTGTGGGGATGATGAGACGAAGTTGTAACACTGTTTTTCTTAGCCGCTGACTATAAAATTCTAAAGAAACGCTCAAAAGAAAATAATATCTGGCGAAATGTTATAGTAAAAATCCCCTAGAACTCGCGAAAAACGCACGCCCGTTCTTCGCGAGGACACAATACGAAAATGCCGCGCTGTTTTCAGTCAGGTCAAACGATTCTTGTGATGGACGATGAAACGTCACGTCACAATATATGTATGTATGTATATATGTACATATATATATATATATATATATATATATATATATATATATATATTAGGTGTACAATTTTGCTTCCGCCGTTTTTCGTCCGAAATTCGAGGCTTTATTGTAAAAAACTGGTTATACATTTATGATTCAAAGTATTGTCCATCGCCATTACTTTCTCCCATCTTTCGGGTAGCGTACGAATCCCGCGTCGAAAAAACTGGTCATCTTTTGAGGCTATCCACGAATCGATCCAATTTTTTACTTCTTCATAAGACCGGAAGTGCTGGTCAGCCAGGCCATGTGCCATTGATCGAAACAAGTCAGAGGGAGCAACGTCTGGAGAATACGGCGGATGGGGTAGGACTTCCCATTTCAACGTTTCCAAGTATGTCTTGACCATTTTCGCAACATGGGGTTGAGCATTATCATGCTGCAAAATCACTTTATCGTGTCTCTCGTTGTATTGCGGCCGTTTGTCTTTAAAACGCATCAATTGCGTTCGATACCGATCGCCTGTGATTGTTTCAGTCGGTTTTAACAGTTCATAATAACACTACGCCGAGCTGGTCCCATCAAATACAGAGCATGACCTTGGAGCCGTGAATATTCGATTTGGCCGTCGACGTGGAAGCATGGCCGGGAACTCCCCATGATTTTCTGCGCTTGGGATTATCGTAATGAATCCATTTTTCGTCTCCAGTCACAATGCGATGCAGAAATCCCTTCAGTCTTTGCCTTTCAAGCAGCTGTTCACAAGCAAACAAACGCCGTTCAACATCTCTCGGCTTCAATTCGTACGGCATCCAATTTCCCAATTGCTTCTGAATCATTCCCATGGCTTTGAGGCGTTTTGAAATGGCTTGTTGAGTCATTCCCAATGATCGTGCCAATTCTTCTTGATTTTGACACGAGTCTTGCTCAAGTAATGCCTCCAATTCTGCATCTTCGAAAACCTTCTCTCTTCCACCGCTATGCCGGTCTTCGATGTCAAAATCACCGTTCTTGAAGCGTTGAAGTCACTCACGACACGTTCTTTCACTAATAGCGGCCTCATCATAAGTATTTGAGAGCATTCGATGAGCCTCAGCCGCAAATTTCTTCATATTGAAGCAAAAAATTAAAACCTCCCGCAAATGACGAGAATTTGGCTCGTAAACTGACATTTTCAACCGAGAATAACTTTATGATGCAGACACAAATCGACTAATGTTTCTATGGAGTTATGTTGACAGATGCCCAAGTTTATTGTATGACGTCTATGATCTATTTATTTCGATCACCACTTACCGCTAAAGCCATCTGTAGGAAAACGGCGGAAGCAAAGTTGTACACCTAATAAGATTATTTTTAACTAATTTTATTTTTACTCCCAGAGGCTGCCCCTGGACATACATATTATATATATATGGTATATACTACATGGGCTGAAAAGTCCCGGGATTTTTCAATACTTGGCGCCACTAGAAAATGAACATGATTCATTGCGAGAGGTTTACTAGTTTATGTATGAAGTTTTATGAAATTTCGTTCATTCGTTTATAAGCTATAGTCGTTTAAGTGGCGCCTTCGTTCTGTACCATCACGATAACGCACCGTCACACACGTCCTTGAAAGCGATAGCCAAATTGGATCAATTACGATTTGAATTGGTTGCTCACCCATCGTATTATCCAGACTTGGCCTCCAGCGACTATTATCTGTTCCCAAACTTCAAGCGGTGGCTCCAGGGAAAGAGATTCACATCGAATGAGGAAGTCATCGCGAAAACCGAGGCGTATTTCGAAAGGCAAAATTGTACACCTAATACAAAGCCTTTTTTATGGTTTTTTACCTTCCATTTATATGAAATTAATTTATTTTTATCCGACTTCGAGAAAAAACAACTTGGCAGTTTCCAGGACATTGACACTCTGACAGATTGGCAGATTCCAAGACACATATTCTTCCAGGACATTGACAAATTGATAGGTTCCGGGACAACATATGTTTCAGGAGATTCATAGACTGACAGATTCTGGGACAATATATTTTTTCACTGACTGGAACGGCAAATTCTGGGACAGCACACTTCTAAATAATTGACTAAAATGGCAGCTTCCGGGATAAAACATTTTCTTCTTTTCAGGACATACTGACAAAAACTATAGCTTTGGAGACAATACATTTTTAAGGACATCATTCAGAATGGCAGTTTTGGAGACATTTTTCTATTCATATTTTAAGGATATAAATTGTTTTATTGACTATTCCAGGATATTCCAAACAGGATATTCCAAAAGTTAATAACAACGCCTAAGGACATAAACATAGTATAAATAGGCCAAGCATATAGCGCGAGACATGGCAGTAACGTTCGAGAAAGAGGCAACACAATTGGATCTTTCGTTCTCTCTCTAACAGAAGAAAGTGGAGAGTGAATCATGATCATACGTCCACTCTTTATACTATATCTATGAAACAGATGCAATCGCGCACGATGCCCCCCTCCCCCAAACGTTCTTCTGTTAGAGAGAAAACGAAAAATCTAATTGTGTTCCTCCCTCGCTCACGTCAAAGATCGATATCCTTGTCTGATATATGCTCTATCTTTTATACTATGTCTATAGGATAGACACATGAGACAATTTTAAGACACAAAAGACTAATATTAAGATATCAAGGTTATAACATTTAATTTAGTATAACCTCTTCTTCAGACAGCTCTGACATCTTTGAATAATAAAGTTTTAAATTAACCACAAGAATCCAGAATTAATAATTACTATTCTATTATGACATTTTGTATATACAATCAAATGGTGTAGGATACTGTATTATATTGGGAGTACAAATTAGTTCGGTCCGTTTCCCTAAAGATAGCTCGAACTGTTGTGAATGGAATGAATAGTGACAGCTGATTTTGGCGGTTTCAGAGAGATTAAACATCTGCTAATAATATTCCGTTTATATCGCTTTGAGTTTCAAAAATGATTTTTATTGTGTTTGAAATGTCGAATTTTGTATTAATCAAGCAGCATTTGCGGGAAGTTTTTCCTGCTTTAATTGAAAGAAAAGTGCGGCTGAAGCCCATCGAATGCTTGTCGAAGTTTATGGTGACACTGCTCCAACTGATAAATCGTGTAGGGAATGGTTTCGACGTTTCAAGAATGGAGATTTCAGCGTTGAAAACAAGCCTCGCTCTGGACAGCCAAAAAAATTCGAAGACAAAGAATTAGAGGCAAAGAATTACTCGAAAAAAATCAGAGTCAAACGGAAGAGGGGGTTGCAGAATCATTGGGGGTAACTCAACAAGCCGTTTCTATACGATTGAGAGTCATGGGAATGAATTCAAAAACAAGGAAATTGGGTGCCTTATGAACTGAAACCGAGAGACTTTGAAAGGCGATTTTTCACTTGCGAACAGCTGATTCAAAGACAACAGAGAAAAGGTTTTTTGCATCGGATTGTGACTGGAGATGAGAAGTGGATATTCTACGATAACCCAAGAAGAAAAAATACTACGCTAAGATCGGTCAATCGTTGCCATCGACCACCTCAACACCACGGCCGAACATTCATAGTTCGAAGATCATGCTTTGTATCTGGTAGGACCAAAAGGGTCTTGTTTACTATGAGCTGCTGATACCTGACGATTCCATTACGGGCGATCGGTATCGGTTACAATTGATTCGTTTGAGCCGCATTGCGAGAAAAACGGTCGAGCAAAGACATGATAAAGTTATTCTTCTTCATGACAACGCTCGGCCTCATGTCGCTAAAGTCGTAAAAAAATATTTTTTTACGACGCTCAAATGGGATATTTTACCGCACTCGCCATATTTTCCGGACATTGCTCCTTCTGATTACTGGTTGTTCCGAAAGATGCAAGTCACCGGTTCACTTCTTTCGCAGAAATCGAAAATTGGCTCCAAAATTGAATCGCCTCTAAAGACGAGTCATTTTTTCGAGATAGAATTCGAAGATTGCCTGAGAGATGGGAAAAAGTAGTAGGCAGCGATGGACAATACTTAATTGATCTTTATTCATTTTGTTTTGAAATAAATACACAAAAAAATGGACCAAACTAATTTATACTATCAATATGTGAATAACGAAATGCACCTGAAACAATTATTCTTGCCGAAGAGTCCTAGAAAGATTTTGTACTGTCTCGGAAGCTGCCGTTCTTGTCAGTATCCTGGAAAATATGTTGTCCCGGAAGCTGCTATTTTAATCAGTGTCCTGAAAAATGTTTTATCCCGGAAGCTGTTATTCTATTCTATATCGTGGGAAGTGTGTCTCTTAACCATTCTACACAATCTAACCTGGGGAAATATGTTGTTCTGGGAATCTACAGCGCTGTAAAATTTCTGACAATTGCAGAATTAGAATTTCCTTTAAAAGAAAAAAGAATAAAAACATTTCATTAAAATGTGAAAATAGTTTTGATATGTAAAGAACAGTAAAATTAATAAAAGGAATTATCTGTTGATTTAAATTTAATTTTATAAACAGTTGTAAGATAAGTTTATGTATTTCCAACTTAATATTTCGAAGTTTAAAAGTCGCGTTTAAGCTTTGCACTATTTTATCTAAAGTAACATCTAGCGATGTATTCTCGGTGTCGAGCAGTTGATCTATACCATGGTATATAATGCATTGCATAAAAAATAAATGTCTAAATAAAAATATCTCTGCGTCTGCAATTAATCGTTCCTATCTCAGCGGTATCGTATTACACGTGATGTCATCGAGCGCATATCATCACGCAGTGTGAAAAATAAAATAAAATAAAGTATATAATATAACATAATAAATAAATAAATAAAATATTCCGCATGCGAAAAGAGGATGATGACACATAAGAAGAAAAATGGTAAGTACTAATAGAAAGTGTACATGGTATGTATAGTGTATGCGGTGGGGACCGCGTCTGATGGTGGAGGGGACCGGTGGACCGCATCCGGAGGCGGCGGCGGGGACCGATGGCGACGGCGAACCGCGCTCGAAGGCGAATCGCGCTCGGCGGCCATTGACACCGGGTGCCACGCCTTCATCGCGATGCAAGTTTCCGCTATATAATTTCCCGCTACGTAATTTCCGGCTACGTAATTTCCCGCAGCCGGGATATCCTCGTCCTCCGCACCGCTTCCCACTCGCATAGTAACATCTCCTGTGACGTTATCTACCTCCTCTCTTCCCCTTGTGTCGTAATCTCTCTCGCCTAGTAACGTCATCCCTTCGCCTAGTGACGTCACCTCCCCCCCGCTCCTCACTCTCCCTCAGCGCTCTTGGATTAGAATCCCTTGTTTATCTACTATTATTTCTTGGACATGAAGGGATGATATTTTGAAATTGTATTGCTGAGGATAGTTCCAAATTGAATTGAAACATACTATTTTCTATTTTTTGGAATAAAGATTTAAGATTGTGTATTATCTACCATGCTAATTTTCATGCGTCCTGATTTTTGGATTTTTTATTCTCTCTTACATTTAAGTTTCAATAAATTGTAGTAATATTGTACTCTTTCCATTAATCCAAAATGATATAAATCATGTTAAAACGCAACAATTTACGAGATATTTAATTATTTACGATATTTCATGCGAGTTATGTAGTATACTCTTCCTAAATTCGAGTAGCAAAAATAGTTCAGTAGAAGTAAAATTTTATTGAAAAAAATTTATGAAAAAAAATATAGACCAGCATTTCTTTTCATGAAAGTCTCGAAAGGCCATCAAAAAAGAAATGTGTATGTTTAACACTCGACACTTGTGAAGAGAATATACGAAGAAGAATCGAATAATTGCAAAAAAGCACGTTTTTCGCTTATAAAATAAAAGATATTGTATGGAAAAAGTTCAGTATAAAAAGTGTAGGTATTCGAAATACCTAAAAATGAGACGTAGAACATTAAAATTAATTTATTAGTTTAGTAGAAAAGAAATAAAAAATGCTGAAAAAGCCTTTTTTCACTCGCTCTTTATTCATTGAAATTTAAATTAAATGAAATTTAAATTAAAAGCAAAACTTGAAATTTTTGTAAAATGTAGCCCTTATAATGACGTACAAATCTAGTTCTGAACAAACCTGAATGTTCATTAGTTTTTGCAAAAAACCATTTGTTCACTAAAAACCTGTCTGCAGAAAATTTAATTTCTTCATTTTTGAACAGTCGCATAGCAATTTACAAGGATGATTTTTCTTCTTCAAGAATTGTATTATCACGTACACTTAATAACAAAATGATTTTTTGCATTAAATTATTATAAAACGATTTTAAAGAGTATTTTTTTCCATATAAAAGAATGGAATAATTCCATTAATATGCATTATATCAAACAGCTATGTGAAACATTTAACATCTGATATTTTTCTATGAATTTAAAAAAAAAGATTATCTTTCGATTAGGAGCCGAGATAACAATTTTTTTTCAAAAAATCACTGTGGTTTTTAAGATTAAGAATTCCGTCTCGCATCAATAGTCAAGGAAGAATTGAATTTGCTGTCATTTTCTTTTCAAAATTCTCGAATGTTTTGCTACCGAAAAAGTTTGTTTAAAATCATTGGGAAGTTAAAGAACGCGAGCTGGGAATGAGAGAAGCCGGCGCGCAGTCAAGTGGGAAAGATCGGGCCGCTCGGCGATTCGCATGTTAAAATTTGTTAAGTTTACATCTTCTCAGTAATAAATTGACGTGGAAACATGATTTTTTTTTAAATCTGAGGTAGCTCGATGAGATATAAAAGATTTAAGATTGCGTATTAACTAATATCTCATTGACTCTCATGTCCTGATTTTTGGATTTTTTTATTTTAAATAACATATAAGTTTTAATAAATTGTTTTAAAATTTAGTAATAATGTACTCCTCCTATTAATCTAGAATGGTATAAACAAATAGCTTAACCAAAGTTTCGTAAAGTGAAATTTTTAGTTTTTTGTTTTTGGAATTTTTATTTTTTAGTTTATTACTAAAAAATCATGTATGAAGTGCATGTCTGATTAACAACTTTAAGTTATTAGCTATGTATATTTTATTATTAATATGTTGTATAAAAAGTGTCCAATTGCAGATGCAAATATGATATATGTAAACAAATTATTAATAATTAACCAGTAATTAAGTAATTTACCAAATGTTAGTGTAACTATTGAATATAATAGTTGCAAAATATATTTTTCGTGTAACACTAATTTATTTTTATATTTGCGAAAGTTTATGTTATCTTTAATAATTACGTTAATATTTTATGAGAATTTCAAAGTTTTGCGTTTAAATCTCAATGAAGAGAGGGTGAGTGAAAAAAAGGTTTTTAATAATTACGTTAATATTTTATGAGAATTTCAAAGTTTTGCGTTTAAATCTCAATAAAGAGAGGATGAGTGAAAAAAAGGTTTTTTTCGATTTGTGTGTTTTTGATTTTTTTTTTTACTGAACTAATAGATCGACTTTAATGTTCCTCTTATTTTGTAAGTATTTCGAATATTTATATTTATATTTTTTACCGAACTTTTTTGCATGCAATCAATATTTTTTGTTTTAACAAAATACATGCTTTTTACAATTATTCGATTCTTTTTCGCATATTTTTTTCACAAGTCTCGAATCTTAAACATACGCATTTCTTTTCTGATGATCTTTCGAGACTTTCGTGAAAAGAAATGCTGGTTTATAATTTTTTCCGGTTAAAATTTTGCTTCTACTGAACTTGCTACTCGAGTTTATGAAGAAGTAGTATACTATATAACGCGCATAAAAAATGTTAAACAATTAAATATCTCGTAAACTGTTGCGTTACAACATGATTTATACTATTCTGGATTAATGGGAGAAATATTACTACAATTTATTAAAACTTATATGTTATTTAGAATGTCCTCCGCCCTTTATTGATGTCTATGGCCGCTGAGCGACCGAGATTACCGAAAAAGCATTTTCGGTCATTTGAGCAAGCGACTGATATGAGAACGATCTCGCTGTCTCGTTCCTCTTGGCGCGCCACAGGTGAATACACGACATAGACTCGTCCTTAAGTATGTGGCTACTGGTTTCGCCAGACCGTCGTCTGATTCTGTGTCGCTACTGTCAATGCAGAGTTCTTGGCTGGGTAGTAATCTTTTTTTTTAGAAGAAGCTTCAAAAAAAAGATGTGTTCATTTTAAAGTAATGTGTCGCCATGTCCGAATTATCTGGTGGTCGTTACCGAAACAATATACAGAACATCTTAGAAAATAGAAAATATGCCAAAACGATGCTAATGAATTCTTGTCAGTAATGAAGACTGAATGATTTACTTAAGTAATAATGCTTTTAGTGCACTTTAAATTCATCTATACGTTCCTTAAAAATAATAATTTTTCTTTCAGATATGCGGACGACGTTCTCATGTGACAGACTGTATATTATTTGTTACTAATGAGTTTTATTTGCTTAATAATAATTACGCTTGACTCTTGTACGCCTTTTTGTATTTATTATTTTATTTATTTTATTGTACTTATTAATACTTTGTTTATCTTAAATATGCAATTTAGCAAAATTAATAGTGTTAATACGGAAATCGCTATTTGAAAATAAAATATAACACAATGTATTAATTTTTTACAATTAAATATTAAGAATGAATGTTTAGTAATTGAAACATTTAATGAAACTTACTTACTTGACAATTTTGAAAACAATTATAACCTCTTCATGTATTACATAATCATAATTCAAAAGAAATTTTAAGATGAAGGGGCAATAGGAGTTGGGCGCGGTAATCATTGGACAAATAATATACAGATACAACTTTTTATTACAATAACGCATCTACACGTTTCGACTCACTTTTGAACTCTCTTCAGAATCATAAATTACTTTTATAGATACAATGCATACATAATAACTATCTTGTCATAATGAGCTCCCTCCGCTACACAAAAAAATCCTATATCAAAATTAAATTCGGATGAATGTTACAAAGAAAAAAGAAAAACAATTTTTAGAATATATCAGAGATGAAATTTGGAAAACTTTAATAAATTTAATTCACAATAAAAGAAAGGAAGCTTATCATGAACATAAAATACCATATCGCAAACAATAAACAATAATTATCTGGTCAAAAACTAGTTTTTCCCATATAGCATACTAACCAATATTGAATCAATATCTCAGAAACGTTGAATTGCAACATTGCGAACACTGCAGTAACATCGCGAAATGTAGATTCAATGTTGAAGAGATGTTGTAGAATCGTCTAATGTCCGTTGAATTATGTCTGTGAAACGTTGCAATTCATGCGAAGTTATAATAATTAATTCAATTTTATTATTTAAATAAGTATTATTGATTAACATTATATTTCGGAACATACATGACAAAATGATTGAAAAATAATAAAAAAAAAAACGCTTTTTACTTTAATTTCCTGATTTTCATAAGTAGTCATCCATTCAAATCTGTACTTCGACATGGCATGCTTGACTTTTGCGATCATATGGGAACTGCTATTTCGATGATCTATGAATACTGAATGTAGTGGATGTATAATTGTAACATATAGTTATACCATATGTACAAAGACCACGAGTCGACATCGCGCATCGGACAAACAAACAATATCACACGCACTCTGAACACGCAACCGATTCTCGCGTAAACATATAGATTTGTTTTGTCAAAAGATCAATTTGAATGACTTAAATTTTCTGTTTACATGACATTCTGTTTTTGTTCATTTTTTACAAAATAAAATAAATGTTAATATATAAGTATAATTATATATAAGTTTCTACTTTTTTGACAAATTCTAATAATATTTTATGTTACTGTTCAGTTTGACTAAAAAGACGAAGATCCTTCTTATTTATTGATATCAACAATTATATAGTTTAATGTGAAGTATATTTTCAATTTTATTGTATTTTATTATATTTTCGATCGATTTTATGTTATGTTTTTTTACCGTTTGGACATATTTTGTAAACATTGATAATGATCCGATCGTGATCGAAACGTTTGTTGTTAGCCGGCATGTTATCAAATTTTATAATTAATTTATAATTTATTAAGACATTTTTTATCTACCAATTTTATAGGTAAAATTTCTGGCTCGTAACCCTTTTTCTTTTAACTTGTTTTTTAAATTATTGAGCCATTATATTATTATATAATTTTTTATTTTAGTTAAAATTTTTTAATTTTAAACTCTAAAGATAATTATTTAATTTATTTAGTTTAAAAGGTAAAAAGAAAATCAGAAGACGATTGATAGTCAAGATAGGAAGACTTCATTACTATGCGGGGATGACAAAACCTGACTAAAATCAAAACAAGTCAACATTTATGCTTGTCAGTAATCAGAAAATAGGCCTTGGGAAGCTTCTCCATGTCCGTCTGTAAATTGAGCCCATGCGTCTGAAGTAAAATTAAAAAATAATATACTTAATCTGATTGGCCAAAAACTAATTTTTGATCAAATAATTGTCGTTTATTGTTTGCGACATGGTGTTTTTATGTTCATGATAAGCTTCTTTTCTTTCATTGAATTAAATTTATTGAAGTTTTCCAAATTTCATCTCTGATATGTTTTAAAAATTGTTCCTCTATTTTCTTTGTAACATTCATCTGAATTTAATTTTAATATAGGAATTTTTTGTGTGCGGAGCTCACTATACAAGATAGTTATTACGTATACATTGTATCTATAAAGGTGATTTATGTCTCTGAAGAGGGCTCTGAAAAATAAGCCAAAACATGTAAGCGCGTTATTGTAATAGTGTTATATTTATATATTATTTGTCCAATGACCGCGTCCGACTCCTGCTCTGTCATTTCCAAATTTCTTTTGAATAGTAAGGAGTCTTTACAGATTGATTTATTCTGTTATACATAATTATCAAGAAATGAGACTTCGGTGACAGTCGTGCTTCCAAAGTAAACACAGCGAGAGAATCAATCGACATTTCGGAAAAAAGGCAGTAAGAAGCCTCAAGAGATTATATAAATTCCGATCCATTAGATTTTTGATGTTAACATGCACTTTTTCAAATAGGAGAATTTTTTCAGATTTACATAAATTTTTAACTAACATATTATTTATGAAATGCTATCATGTCTTATTTTTATAAAACCGCTTTGTATATTCCCGCGTGAATCATGCAACCGCACGTGCTCTGCGTATTTGTCGGCGGAGGTGGTAACAGATGAGAATAGACGGAGCAAATAAACGGTTGATATGAAGACGGAAAAGTGCCCTCATTCGTATGAGCGTGTGATATAGTTGAATGTAGTGTATCTGCGATAGTCAAAAGAGACGTAGTGTATAGCTTGGTCATTTGTTTTACCTTAGGCAGTATGTTATCTTCATCCACTGATGTTGTCGCTCTAGCGAGACAAGAAGCATTCAAGGATTTCTCTTTTTTTGATGAAGAGACCGTGCCTGTGGTGAGTCAATCAATAATATTAGTATCGATCTCTCTCTTTCTCTCTCTCTCTTNTNTCTCTCTCTCTCTCT
>NW_012130104.1:297133-297723 GCF_000143395.1 Atta cephalotes | reverse complement strand
TCTCTCTCTTCTCTCTCTCTCTTCTCTCTCTCTCTCTCTCTCTCTCTCTCTCTCTCTCTCTCTCTCTTCTCTGTTCTTACTAAACTACTATTTGCCTATCTCTCTCATGCAATTAAAACAAAGAATGAACATACATTGATACTATATTATTTGCTGATGTACACTCCTCTCTATAGTACCATGTGTTATGTATAGGGTGGTCTTTAAAAAGGGTGGGTCTTTAAAAAAAGTGCCGATTGAAATAACTCATTATTTGTTGATTTTAATAAATTTTATTAAGAAAAATATTTTAGTTCAATTATCAATAACCAAATAAATGAGCAATATAAAGTGTTTTGTTAAAATATTTAATATTAATTTTACATATCAATGTAAGAATATAAATATGAATAGACGTTTCGGCTACACAAAACCTTTTTCAGTATAACTAAATGAATATATCTCTTTCGCTTAACAACTATTTCAAAAATTCCATGTATTTATTGATGATAATTGATGATGAATCATGCCAATTCTTCAAAGAATGTCATAATTAATCATCAATAAATTGACATGAAATTTTTTTTATTTGAAATAGTTGTTAAGCGAAA
>NW_012130104.1:291679-297015 GCF_000143395.1 Atta cephalotes | reverse complement strand
TTTGAAATAGTTGTTAAGCGAAAGAGATATGTTTATTTAATTATACTGAAGAAGGCTCTGTGTAGCCGAAACGTCTATATTTATATTTATATTCTTATATTGATATGTAAAATTAATATTAAATATTTTCTATATTTATGTTTTATATTGATATTCTGATATTGATAAATTAAATTAATATTAAATATTTTAACAAAATACCTTATATTGCTCGTTTATTTGATCATTGATAATTGAATAGTTTTGCTGTGCAAATTTCGAGCGTTTTGATTTATATTCTTGTTTATTAAAAATATTTCAGATAAAAGTGGAACGGTTTCGAGGGGGACATATTTTGATTATGTTGTTTTTTCTTGGAGATGCTAAAAAAATATTAAGGACCTCTTTTTTAAATGGAACTATATAATTCTTCTTTCTTACATAATACGATTCTTTTAACTATTCTGTATATAAAAATATCAAGGTAAAGATATCGAAGAATCGATATCAAAGAATCGAGTTTATGAGATATTTTATACTTTTTTTCTGTAATCTTTTGACATAAAATATTAAAAATTTTATAAACTTTTTGATAATCGTATCTTAATACTTTTATAAATAAAATAATGGGATGAATCAATTGGTAGAGAAAAAAATGATATTATGTATATTGGCCAATGTATATTTATATTGTGGCCTCTCTTAATATCTCCGCTATTATAGCGAATCCTAATGATTACTTATGGAATTATTTGTTCAGTAGTTCGCCGTTACACCATAACGCTAATATATTAATACTCAATAGCCTATGCTCAGCTTATTATAATGCATACTTTCAAGTATTTCGAAACGTTACTGAAGTACATTTTAGCATTTTATAATTATAATTACACCTACTTCCTTATTTTTCTTAAACTTGAGCGTATTATCACATGAATATATGTATTTTTGACGTATTGTTATGTGTATTTGTTATTTAACATTTTATTTGACTATATAATACTGTGATTGTATATATTTGACTATATGTATTATGACTGTATATATTTTGAGTTTGCAAATTTAAATAATAATATGGCACTTTGCTAATATGGTCCTTTATGGATATTGATTGTTCACGATTTCTTTTTGAAGTTTTCATATCAAAATAATTATTTGATAATTGATTGTAGCTCTACTATTAATCTATAGTTTATATAAGTTCATTTTACTGAACGAATATTTATTTATGGCAAGTATCAATATGTATAGTTAGAATTAAAAGTATGATAGACGTTCGATAACGGTTCAATATATGTTTGACATTGAAAGATGTTTTTGCCAATAATTCGATGGACGTGCGATGATGGTTTGATATATGTTTGATAATTGTCATAGATGTTTCGATTGTGATGTTTCACTAATATTATCAATATATTAATGGATATACGACATAATAGTAAAGCATTTTTTTCAGTTAATGATTTAAGTTTAACAGATAAAAGTGCCTAAGTTTTTCTCGGTGAGACATCGATGTACACAATTGTGACGAAGACCACGTTAGATACGATTTTGCATAAGTGTAATATACAAATTTTTTTCTACGTAAAATCGACATGTCACAGCATGTTTTGTGGTTAGATTACTCTGTTGAATACATAGAAACACAATTTTGCAGTTTCGCATAAGTCAAGCGTGCCGTGCACTTCAACAATACTTGTCGCCAATGATTATAAGTAAGTGAATATCCGTTTGATTAAGAACGAATGATGAATATCGTTTTTTTCAAGGGAATGTGTATGAACACACGATTATAATATATAATTTTATAATACTACTGTTTTATCCATGAATGCTTTTCAAGATTGAAAAAAGACTATTGCTCAGTTTATAGAATTGTCTGTGTATGTATATAAATTCACACCGAAATATTTAGGCAATAAGATTAGCTTTGATCGAATATAGAATTTTTTTTACTTAATTGATGGAATTAAAAATTTATTTATCTAATTAAAGAAATTTTTTATATGGTTTATAATGTATATATTGTATATATATATATATATATATATAAAATATATATATATATATATATATGTGTGTGTGCGTGCGTGCGTGCGTGCGTGTATTATTTCTTATTGAAGCTTTACTTATAAGCATTTTAGATCAGAAACAAAAATCTTTTATGAATAAAAGATTAATATTTCCTGTAATTAAAATGTAATTAAATATTAAAAAAAAAAAATTAAATAACGTGTAATTATATGAAATAAATTTAAAAACTGTATAGCTAATATCACGAATTTTCGTTGTATCTGTAGAAAGTTTGTTATTAATCGGAATAATGAAACAAAACTATACTTTGCAGCAATTAATTTTTTTTTCTATTACAATAATAAATGATTGTTGTTATTAAACAATGGTATTATAGCAATGAACATAGACCGTGCAAGAGCGTTCGAAGAAATAATGTATTTATTTTTTAACAGTTTAGGTTGACCAATGATGTTGGTCTCTTATATCTTTAAAAAGAATTCACAACATTTTTAACATTAAATTTACATGAGTAATGAATTCTTCAAAATAACTTAGATTTCGGTAGCGAACGTTTGCACGGAAACATTAAAACATATTATTCGTTTTAGCATTTTATACTTACTCGTACATTTAGAATTTACATTTTTTTTATTACGATTTGAATGCATCATATCTGTAATATATTTAATAAAATTTATTAATGTTAAAATATAGACGTAACAAATTCTTCGCATTAAGTGAAAAAACTCAGATCGCGTTAAAAGATGTTATCTTATAACCGTGTTTGCATTCAATAATAAAAAATTACATCATAGCTTACATATTTATATATTAATTTAAAGAATCTTTAATATAATATAACAATATTGCAAGTAAGTCTTCATTTTTTATCTACTTATATTCTGTAAGCGTGACAATATTCAACAACAAAGGAATATATGTCACCTCTGAAATCGATTTAAAATCTCTTTAAAATATTAAACAAGAGATAAGGAAAACATACTTTTTTAATGCATGCCTAATTTGATTGTTTATACAAGGATTTGAAAGGAAATTTATCGTAAAAGAAGTGACGGTGTTGAGAAATGGAATCATTCTTTTATTATATTTTTACATGTCCCATGTCATGGAATTTCTTGATAAAAATCCAAAAAGGACTATATTTCCTGGCTGAGTGCTTGTCACTATGGATTGCAATGGGAAAACAGGATGATTATAGCATGGTGAAACGCCTAATTACAATGGTTGTATTTGGTGTGGAAGAGAATGATTACAATAAGGCTCTCATATAAAGAATTTAAAAAACACGAATAACTGGCTGATACACAAGCGATGACTTGATCATTGAAATCCTGAATGCTGATTACGAAGATATAGATTCTTTACGTAATCTGGATATTACTAATACTACGATGTGGAAAACATGTTAAGAATTGTGCGTTACAAAATGTGTTTAAAATATACTGATGATCGCAATGCCTAAAAGAAATGTATCAAGTTTAAAAAATAAAATATAAGAATATTCTTTTTAAATATGTTTTAATTTCTTTTTCCGAAATTCATTTTTGAAAAGAGAATAAGAGCAGATAGACTTTATTGTCGTTGACGCCGATCCCTTAGATAAAAGAGATTCGATATCATTAGAATGCATTCTTATATTCTTATAATTGATATACATCAATTTGGTATCCTTCGACTACGTCGCAACTGTTCTTGAAAGTATAATGTATATAAAAAAAAAATCTCCTCCATTTTAGGATGTGTAAAAAAAATGTAGAAGGGAACACTTTAAAAGAAGAGCTCCGGGCAATATTATTGCATCAGTCATTCAAAGAGCTTCAAGAGTTCAGAGCTATTGCTAATTATAAGTTCTCAACAGAATTCACAGCTATTGCTAATTATTTAGTGAACAGAATTCACAGTTATTGCTAAGTTCTCCGAGAAAATATCTCAAGCCATGAATATTATGTTCCAATTCAACAGGATGAGATGTGCAAGAGACAGTAAGTTCCTTTAATTTTATAAAATATTGTGCTTATACAATACGTATTATACATTATGTATTTTTGTAAGATCTATTTACATGTTTTCTTTTTTTCAAAGCGCATTTTTTCAAACATCGTCTAGTACATTCTCGAAACCTCGCTACTATGCCTCGTATCTTGATGAGAAAATATGCATCGATAGCATATAAATTTCTGAATATTGAAATCTTAGGATCTATATCTATATCTCATGTGCAAATTGCGATTCGTGATAATCGAGGCAACCGCATGTTCATACCTCATGCTACGTGGAAGACATTCATCGAGAGGCGTGCAAATATTGAGCGATTAATGCAGTCAGCAGTCCCATCATCATCATCACCGATTCAAGATCTAAATGTGGAACTTGTTAAAATACAATATATGATACGAATAACGTAAAGTTAAATGACATGAAACAACTGTGCTTTTCTTATTTGAGCAATGTATTGAATATGTATTCTATGAACTGAGTCAATATGCGCACGATGTTACTAACAAATTCGAATATTTTGTATCATTTTTAAGACAAAATTTTATTACTAATAAAAGCGATGCTGCAAATACTTTGTACAAAATTTGAACAAAAATGATAAGAATTCTATTATAGAATGTGAACTAATAATCTATAGTTTACATTATATTACATACGGCATTATGGTTTACATTATATACATACAGCATTACATGGTAAATAAATGTATGTTAAAATATATATTCTTTTCTTCTGAAATTATTTTTTCTTTATTAAATAATTTTATCCTTAGTATCTTCGCTATTTCTTCTTCATATCTTCGTAGTATTGAATTAGTTAATAAGAAAGAAATGACATGCTTTGTCATTTATATTACATTGATAAAAAAGGATATTATTATAATTAGTATTACTAGGTTATATTATTAAAAATTCATAAAAATATCATAATTAGTTTCTAAGTCGTACCATTAATAATCATAAATACCATATCTATTTAATAAAATCGTGTGCAAAAAAAGAAAAAAAGAAGTGTGCAATGGGAGGAAGAGAGTATGCAAATAATAAGTATAGGACCGCAACGAGTGGGACAGAGAGAACTGCATCCTACAACGGGTGGGGGGAGAGAGAGAGAGAGAGAGAGAGAGAGAGAGAGAGAGAGAGAGAGAGAGAGAGAGAGAGAGAGAGAGAGAGAGAGAGAGAGAGAGAGAGAGAGAGAGAGAGAGAGAGAGAGAGAGAGAGAGAGAGAGAGAGAGACGAGACGTACGACGACGACGTACGACGACGACGTACGGACGACGACGTACGTACGTACGTACGTACGTACGTACGACGGTACGTACG
>NW_012130104.1:280536-290457 GCF_000143395.1 Atta cephalotes | reverse complement strand
GAGAGAGAGAGAGAGGACAACGGGTTAGAAAGAGAACGCAACAGGGGGGAGAGAAGGAACAAATCTTATTCCCGGTGACGCGCTCTTCCCTGTCATCCCTTCCTTGTAACATCATCCCCCGCGCCACGGGACTCTAACGTCTGTATGCACTTCCTCCTTCTTGATTCTCTCATACACACACATATATACTGCATATACGCATACGCACATATACATTTACCTTTGTAAAAAAAAAGTAAAAGAGAAATGTGCTCTGCAAAAAAAATTTTATTAATACAAATTTAAGGGGACTACTTTAGAGTCAGCGCGGTAAGAGGTGCGTACATCTACACTTACATAATCATTAATAGTATAATATATTAAAGATGTTAGTTCAGCTATCAGTTTTAGCCATCTTCAGCAAATAAATAATTAATATATTAACAAAGAATATCTTCTATCTATCAATTGGAAATGAGAAAAGCACAAAGAAGTTGTCTGTCTTGATTAACAAGTGATTGCGTTCTAATAAAGTTATTAAGAATTAAAATTACGTAAAGTTATTGTAAAGTACATTGAAATTGTACAAAGAAAGTGTTTATCTCAATCCCATATACCTCAATCCCATTGTGGTTAAGTATATTATAATATTGAGCAAATGAAATTTGTATAAAACATGTTATGATAAAACTTAAAAATCGTCAAAATATATCGAATGTTTTTAACTGTTTCATGTCTAAGAATGTAATAAACAAAGATGTATTTAAGATAAATACTGAAAGGACATAGAATGATGGTGTCATTGTGTAAGTTAAATCTAAATTTATTTACATTTATAAGAATTGTCATTACATGTACAAACTAAACCATCTGTATCTTTTTGAAGATTGAAACCATTTGTTTGTCGTTTTATATTTATGATTTCTGAAATTAATCATTTGTTAAAATATCTTTCTTCATCCAGAATTTCTGTATTGTCCCAATTAATTTTGTGACTGTGATACAAAGCATGTTCAGTGATAACAGAATAAAAATTAGAATCTTTACGTAAATTATTTTTACGTTTCGTTATTCTTGTAATTAACTTCCTTTTCGTTTGACCCACGTAGGATGCATCACAATTCTTACAGTTTATTTTATAAATGACGTTTTCTTTTTTGTTCTTTAGGTGTCAGATCTTTATGAACTTTTACAAATGTATTTAATTTACAAATGTATTTAATTCGAACTGAAAAAGGCCGTTCTATGTACATCGTCATTAATTACGTGGGTCGTTTGATAAGTTTGGTAAATTTCCATGAAATGGCGCTATAATCCATTTGATGACGCGACATCTCGAAAGATCCACTCTTCGAATCCCTTCAGGCCAAATTTCAGCCAGAAAGGACGCATAGTTCACGTTTGGTAGTCATTTGAAGTAGGCTGTCTCAAAGTCTGCAAAATACTCATTGACGGCGACAATGACTTCTTCATTTGACGAGAATTTCTTCCCACCAAGCCAAGTTTTTAAAAAATTTACCAAACTTATCAAACGACCCACGTACATTTTTTAATTTATTTGAAATACCTTGCACATATGGAATAGGGAACTACCTTTTTTCCATCTGAATTATTCTTGTTAATGGACGAATTTGTTTTTTTAATTAAATGTTTTAGTATATTAATTATTGTCTTGAGGATAAAATCTATAGAATTATTTGCCTGTTAAAATTTTAATTACAAATATCAAATTTTTTTCATGAAATTCTGAATGTGAAAGAAGAAATTCTATCATCTAAACTTAAAATTGTGTCTTTTTTTTAAGATATCTGCTGAAAGTGGAAATTGAGAAATCTCCCAAAAAAAGTGGGTTTTTGAAACCAATCAGTTTTTAGGAAACTCTCATCCATAATTAAAGTAACATCCATAAAATTAATTTTGTTTCCTCCTTTTTTTATAATGAATTGGAGTCTCGGATGATATGAATTAAATAATTGTAATATTTTATTGGATTCAGATGAGGGAATGTAAACAAGGATATCATTAACATATCTAAAAAAGAAGGAAATATGAAAGTTCAATTGGGCACTTTTTTAGTGCTCAATTCTCCAATTCTTACACCACTAAATCAGTTGCTATTGATAATAATGAAGAACCTATGCGGGGGTGTCAAATTTTTGCCTATAAAGTTGACCATCAAAAGAGAAATAACTCGAATCTAGAACTAATTTTATTGCTTCCAAAATTCTTTTTTTTAGAAATGTTGCAGTTTTTTGAAATTAAATCCCATTTTTTGTCAAGTGTGTTTGAAAATGCACCGCGAAAGCGAGTAAGGTGCGAGGACGGCACTAGGATGACGCAACACGCAAGAATTTAATATGTTTGCTTTATTTCCTTCTTTTCAAAAAAAATTCAGTTAATTTTTATAAGTAATATATACTTTTATAAGTAATATATACTTTACACAAAATTGAAAAGTCATACGTTTTACTAACTATCCTTTTCAGGATCAAATTATTCAATCAAAATAAAAGATCGCGGTGATTTTCTCGGCGGTTCTTACTTGGTGATTTTCTCTGCGATTGACAAGTATGCGAACTCTGAGTACTAAGAGAGCGGCGACAATCGGTCGGATATGTATCTCCGCGGCACGGGGTTTCTTTTTAACAGCCAATAGATATTCGCCAACAATTACAATTTTAAGGTGACATCCGACAATGAGGTTGATTGGCGGTTCAGATTCTCTCTTTCAGTTTGCGGTGTAATAGTCATGCGCGATAGAAAATCTGCGAGTGGGATTGACGATCGCGTGTGACGTTTCTGTCTAAACACTGCGTTTGCGCGCGCGATTTTCTAGAAAATTCGATGAGCTATTACTGTTGTCGGTGATGTGTATACAAAATGAGTTCTCCTATTGAAAATAACAAAATGATAGAACTTATGAAGGTCAAATTTGAGCTAGAGAAGATTTTGAAAGCTCATTTTATACACACAATTTAACGATTTTTAATGATTAAAAAGGAATTTTCGCTTTCCATCATGCGTGTGACGTCGCATGATGGTTTTTTTTATGATCTCAAACATTCCTGCCCGCCTCATCATCTTCGTGACAACACATGCAGAGAAGTGACTACGAGCGTGGCAAAGTCTGATCGACTTTGCTGGCGTGATCGGTCAGTTGATTTGTTTTGACAGACCATAGTGATGTACATGTAGTGTATACTTGCGATGCGACAAGTGATACTCGAGTGACTGTAGTGTTTCAAAGTGAAGAATAAAATTGAGGTAGAATCCCGGCACTTGTTGGTGAGAACATTTAAACGGAATCACACGATAAGATAGGATGAGAAAAAAGGTAGCGAAAGAGATTGAAACGCGAACTTTGAGTGATATGATGATAATGAGATTATGTGATAATGACGGATGTACTAAATACTATTTTTTTGTTCTATGCATTTTCGAGCGAGGCAAGGAATGGATCGATGTTTTGTGGCAACACCAACAGCAACACCAACTTGACCAAGAGGCGGATTAATTCAGAAGAGGCCGTTTAGACAGTCACTACCCGGACACGCCGTCGTCTCCTATATAGCTGATCCGTGCCACTTATTAGGCGATGTGATTTTGGGGAACGGATAAGATACAGAGATCCGATGCATCTTGTTCAGTCCATTTTGGCCGTGTAGCCAGAGTATGCAAGTACTCGCGTGATCATCTCTGCCAGAAATGATCCTTTGAATGAGTTGCTATCTAGGAAGTGAATTTTTCTTTTCTCTTATTAGTGATGGCTCAAGAATGGCCAGCAGTGGGACCCTGATGAGCAGGTGACTTGGCGCCAGGACAGTGAGATCATTTGGGTCGTCCGAGAGTGTGTGCATTGGGAATTTAATTACGACTCTACTTGTGCGAGAAGTGTACTCATTCTTCAAAGGTAAACCTGGTTTCGCCTTACGATTCTACGTAAGTAATATTTTGCAGATTTCATGGCCGTTTCCCAGAGACTGCCGAAGTGTGGTGCGGACGGCGGATTAAAGTGCCAGCGGATTCCTTCCGATGAAGCAGCAAGTGCAATGCGACGTTCGTCTGAAGAAGGCTCGAAGCATCTCTCAGTTGCTTGTCTACTTTGGAAAAATTGGTGCCGCAATCTGAATAGATATCAGAGCAAAGACTTCGGCGAGATGTAAAGCGGCAGAGGGCAACCAGGAAAGATTCGATGATATAGATAGTTAGATGATATAGTATAGTAGTAGTTTGAGATAGCTTCGAGGTACAGTTATTATTACAATTGGGAGATAAGTTTTCTCTTTTGGTTTCAAATCTCAGATTTATAGATTATGAATTTATTAAAAGTATTGAGAGTGGTATTAAAAAAATACAGAGTTCCGTTCATAATATAATTAGAAAAATAGAACATCCGCTCTACCTCTTTTAAATAAACTTCTTTCCTTGAACTCAAAAAATAATTCTATTAACAATAAGTTAAAAAATCTAACTCTCTTAGCAAAACAGTTTATAAAAGATCATTAGAATATTATTTTTACAAAGGCGGATAAAGGAAATATAACGATTGTTTTGAGACATATATTAAAACAATTAATTTAATATTAGATCTTTTACCAGTATATAAGCTTAAATCCGCTGTTTGCTCATAGGTGGCATTAGTGAGCGTACAAAGCTACCCTGGACACACAATACACTTTTTTTTGTGTTTGACTGTCAACATTAACCAGTGCACATCATCAGCAATTTCATACAACAACATACATTTTTTCTTTCGTAATCATGTCTAGTTTTTTGTTAAAAAAAACATATACGGGAAGCTTTGCTTTTCTGTTTAAATTTAAAGAAATCGGCTGCCGAATCACATCGAATGCTTGTGGAGGCCTATGGTGACAGTGCTTTATCAGAAACAACGTGCAGAGATTGGTTTCGCCGGTTTCAATGACGACAATTTTGACCTGAGTGAAGAAGCGTGAAAATCGGCCCAGGAAGATTGAGGACTGTCAATTGCAGGCTCTTTTGGACGAGGATATCCAATCGCAAAAAATGTTTGCCGAGCAATTGGGTGTTTCTCAAGCAACCATTTCCATGCAATTACATGTTACGGGGAAGGTTCAAAAGATCGGAAAATGGGTGCCGCATGAACTGAACGATAGGCAGATGGAGCGACGCCAAAACACATGTCAAATTCTGCTTGCCAGACAAAAAAGAAAGTCGTTCCTGTATTGGATTGTGACAGGCGATGAAAAGTGGATCTATTTTCAGAATCCTAAACGCAAGAAATCTTGGATTGATTCCGCCCAATCATTAACATCTTTCTCAAGACCAAATCGCTTTGGACGGAAGACGATGCTGTGCGTTTGGTGAGATCAGGAGGGTGTCATCTACTACGAGCTGTTAAAACCTGGTGAAACTGTTAATGCTCACCGCTATCACCAACAATTGATCAAATTGCACCGTGCTCTGCGTGAAAAAAGGCTGCATTATCGGAAAAGACATGACAAGCTGATTTTCCTTCACGACAACGCACCATCGCACACGTCAACAATGGTCCAAAACTACTTGGAAACACTCAACTGAGAAGTGCTACCCCATCCCGCTTACTCACCAGACCTGGCACCTTCTGACTATCTTCTTCTGTTTTCATCGATGGGCCACGCGCTCGCTGAGCGGCACTTCGATTCTTATGAAAATGTACGAAAATGGCTTGATGAGTGGTTTGTCTCGAAAGATGAGGAATTTTTTTGGCGTGGTATACACAAATTATTCGAAAGATGGGAAAAATGTATAGTTAGCGAGGGCAAGTACTTTGAATAAATTTGTTTTTGTTTCCTAAAAAAAAAAATGTGTTTTTCTGACTAAAAAACAGCGGATTTAAGCTTATATACCTGATACATATATTTAAAAATTGACAAAGATCCTTTGAAAAAAATTACTTATCAGTTAAAAAATTTGTTCATGAGATGGGAAAAAACTTGAATTTATTTCACAATATATATATGAGTACATATAAAAATTTCTACTGCAGTGGAATTCTACTAAGGTTTATGCTTGACCTAAAGTGCACAAACAGGATTATCCATTTCACATCATTATTTCATCCATTGATAGTCTTCTATATAACTTAGCTTCCTTTCTCCACGATGAACTGATCAGAAGTGTTCCCAAGTTTTATTAATAATAGTTCTGAATTTGTGAATAAAATATTAAAATAGATCAAGATTATTGTCTGATTTCATTAGATGTTATAGCTTTATTTACTACATTCCGACTACTTTAATTGTTGCAGCTATTGACAAAAGATGAGATTTCAAAAGATTGCAAAATTCCTAAAAAAAAAAGAATTTTTGGAAGCAATAAAATTAGTTCTAGAGTTATTTCTCTTTTGATGGTCAACTTTATAGGCAAAAATTTGACACACCATGGATTCTCCATTATTATCAATAGCAACTGATTTAAGTGCAAGAATTGGAGAATTAGGCACTAAAAAAGTTGAACTTTCATATTTCCTTCTTTTTTAGATATGTAAATAATATCCGTGTTTGCATTCCTTCATTTGAATCCAATAAAATATTACAATTATTTAATTCATACCATCCGAGATTCCAATTCACTATAAAAAAGAAGGAAACAAAATTAATTTTATGGATGTTACTTTAATTATGAATGAGAGTTTTTTTCTAAAAATTGATTGGATTCAAAAATCCACTTTTTTTTAGAGATTTCTCTATTTCCACTCTCAGCATCCCATATCTTAAAAAAAAAGTACAATTTTAAGTTTAGATGATAGAATTTCTTCTTTCACATTCAGAATTTCATGAAAAAAATTTGATGTTTGTAATTAAAATTTTAAGACAAATGACTATTCTATAGATTTTATCCTCAAGACAATAATTAATATACTAAAACTTTTATAATAATTAATATACTAAAACATTTAATTAAAAAAAACAAATTCGTCGATTAACAAGAATAATTCAGAAAAGGTTCAGATGGAAAAAAGGTGATTCCCTATTCCATATGTGCAAGGTATTTCAGATAAATTAAAAAATGTAATTAATGGCAATGTGCGTAGAACGGCCTTTTTTAATTTGAATAAATTAAATAAATTTGTAAAAGTTCATAAAGATCTGACATCCAAAAAACAAAAAAGAAACGTCGTTTATAAAATATATAATAATCTGTAAGTATTGTGATGCATCCTAGTAGGTCAAATGAAAAGGAAATTAATTACAAGAGTAACAGAACGTAAAAGTAATTTATAAAGGTCCTAATTCTGTTATCACTGAACATGCTTTGCATCACAGTCACAAATGATTAGGATAATACAGAAATTCTGAATGAAAAAAGATATTTTAATAAACGATTGATTTCAGAATTCATAAATATAAAATGATAAACAAATCTCAATTCAAAAAGACAGATGGTTTAGATCGTACATAATGACATTCTTAATAAATGTAAATAAATTTAGATTTAATTCATACAATGACAACATCGTTCTATGTCCTTTCAGTATCTATCTTAAAGACATCTTGTTTATTACACTCTTAGACGTGAAACAGTTAAGAATATTCGATACATTTTGACAATTTTTAAATTTCATCACATGTTTTATACAAATCTTTTTCATTTACTCAATGTTGTACGAGAGCAAGTCAATAAGTTCTTAAAAAATCTGTCAGAGGGCACTCGCAGTGTCATGTTACATTACTTTTTAACTAGTAGCATCTCTCAGCTGATTACTGTCAAATTTTGAAGCGGAATTCATCGCATAGTTTCATTTCTATAGACAATTAAAGCGAACAACTTTTATATTTTTTGCAAAATGAAAAGAAATGAATTTCGTGCAGTGATCAAACATATGAAAGGTTTAACGCCGAAAGAAATCAAAGCCGAATTGAATAATATTCACATCTGCACCAGCGTTTGTGATTGTATACAATTGGGTGAATGAATTTAAACGTGATCCACATGCATCTTCGTTCGTGATGTCCAATTGAGGCTGCTACGTCAAAAATCATTGTTAAAGTCCACGATATTGTTTTGACTGATCGACGAATGAAAGTGCGCGAGCTTCTTAAGGCCACAAAAATATCACATGGTACAGTGATTTCAATTTTGCACAATTGGATATGAAAAAACTATCGGCAAGATGGGTGCCGTGTTTGCTCACTGTGGATCATAAGCGCAACCGTGTTACGATTTCAAAACAATTTGGAGATGTTCAACGTAATCCAGATGAATTTCTGCGTCGATTCATTACTCTAGACGAAACATTGATCCATTACTTCACATCCGAGGCGAAAGAATAGTCAAAACAACAAACTTCGGATGAACTAGCTCCGAAGAAGCCGAAGACCGTAAAGTCGACTATCAGAAAGGTGATGGCCACAGTTTTTTTGGATGCACGCAGTATGATTACTCATATCGATTACTTTCCATCGAAGCAAACGATCAATGGTGATTACGCAGCCTTATTAGACCGTTTCAACATTGTAAAGAAAAAACATCCCCATTTAACGAAGAAGAAAGTGCTCTTCCATCAAGACAATGCACGGGTTCACACGTGTCCGACATCGGCCAAATTCAACGAATTCCGCTACGAATTGCTTCCCCATCCAACATATTTGCCAGATTTAGTCCTCTGCGATTATTTCCTGTTTACAAACCTGAAAAAATGGTTTGAAGGAAAGAAATTCACCACCAGAGAGCAGCTCATCGCCGAAATAGAGGCTTATTTTGAAGGGTTGGACAAATCATATTATTCGAATGACTTGAAAAAATTGGAAAATTGTTGGATCAGGTCGAGTAAAAGGAGACTATATTGAGAAATAAAAATAAATCGATCAAAAAAAATGTGTTTTATTATGTTTTTCTAAAAACTTATTTGCTCTCGCAATATACTTAACCGCAGTGTTATGTAGGATTGAGGTAAGCACTTTCTTTGTATAATTTCAGTGTTAACTTTATGTAATTTTAATAACGTTATTAGAACGCATTTATTAACCAAGAAGACAGGCAACTTCTTTGTGTTTTTGTCACTTTCCAACTAGATAGAAGATATTCTTTCCTTTCCGAAATAGTTCCTCGAAAAGATGTCGTTTCGATGTCGTTACAATGGAAAAGTTGTTGATTCAAAATTTGCATCGAAATTTTAACATTTTCGAATGATAAAAAATTATATATGTAGAGAGTACAATAAGAGTTTGATACATTTTTAATATTTTTGGTATAAATATGTGATACGTAATCTTATATTTTGAATATTTTGTTCAAAAGTCAAATCGACATTTTTTTAAATTTCATTTCGACAATTGCAATATCGTTCTAATCATAAAAACTTTCTCAAAATTTTTTAGAATTTATAAATAATTTTATAACTTTTTAGAAAATTGTGGAATTTTTTTATACAAATCAGAGAATCGTTTTTTACAACTGTCGATAAAGTCTATATTTTTTCTTCTAATTCATTGTATCTTATTTTATTGTTCTACTCTTGCTGAATAACATTACTTTTATTTGTACTTCGTAATACAAATAAAGTTTATTTAATATAATCTTAATACGTCACTTTTGTATTGAGGAATTTCAGGGAATAACATTTCTTACATAAATGCTGATTTATTAACTATCTCTTATCATAAATGAGTATGAAATCAAGGAAAAATATCATCGACTCTATATATCAAAGTCTAGCTAGACTTCGAATCGATATCGAAACGATCTCAATTTTTAAATTAATGAAATTTAAATGTTGGTTTATCAAACACGTTTCCAATATCATTTGGAAGTATAAAAATATTATTATTATTACTGCTACTACAGTAGTATTATTACTGACGCAATAGTGTGAATGCTGAATATCCATTAATGTTACTATTGTAGTAGTATATGACAACATATGACGTACATAGAACTACTTCCAGTAATTATAATACAATATTTGATATAAAAATATTA
>NW_012130104.1:270459-280516 GCF_000143395.1 Atta cephalotes | reverse complement strand
TAATATTTTATAGTATTAAAAACAAGTTATTATCATAGGTATCATCATTTGTATTACTACTATATTTAACATTATAATTATATATTTTTTATGTATCTTTCACAACATCTTTGAACAAATACGTTATAATTATACATCCATTATAAGTGTTCATAGTTCTTCAAAGGAGCAATTCGCGTACGATCACAATGAAAAGCATGGTGGAGGTTCAGATTCGGATGGGGGGGGTGAATCATAAAATTAGTCCTCAAATTCATTAAATAAATTTTTTTTTTATTATAATTTTGTCGTATATCTTCTGAAATATGATACTAATCAATAATACTTATTTTCACAATAAAATTTCAATGAAACTTTAATGAAATTTTTTCCACCATTATGACGCTATTAATGACACTACTTGTCGAATTTATTTATTTGCATTAATGATATAATACTAGTAGTATATTTGTATGCTTATTAGATTCAAGATTTTATTTCCAACTCAAAAATTAATCGAAATTGGAGCCAAAAATCCATCGAAATCAATAGAAATTTGGAAAACTTTCGACTTTTATTTTCGACTTCGAAACGACGTCTTTTCGAGAAATTATTTCTGACTGGATTGTTAATATTGGGTTATTAATTATGTATTTGCTGAAGATGGCTGAAACTGATGGCCAAAACGTTCAAACTAACATCTTTTAATACACATTATACTATTAATGATTATATAAGTGTAGATTGCGCACCTCTTACCGCACTGATTCCAAAATAGCCCCCTTAAATTCTGTATTATATTTTTACAATTATTAGGAGTCCTATTTTATATATATATTCTTTATTCTAAATTGAAATTATATTAAATTAAAATGTATAACGAAACCTAAGTGGTACGTATTTTTGTATCTATTAAAGTCCTACAAATAAAAATTCTACTTAATTTGAATGATATGTGTTAGGCATATAAAAGATTTGATATCAATAAGGGCGTTAAATTATAATCTTTAAAAATTGTTGCCTCACTCAATCCAAATCATATATGAACCCTGATTAAGAATTACAACTTAAATAATATCTAAGTATATCTAATTTAAAAAAATAAAAACTATTTTTATATTTGCTACCAAGTAAAAATCCCATAAATAAAAATTATACTTAATTTGAATTATACTCATATGTATCAAGTATATAAAAGATCTGATATTTGTAACTGGTATTTATATATTTGTAATTGGGCTATATTATAATCTTTAAAAATTGTTGCCTCATTAAATTTGAATCATATATGAACCTTGAAACAAAACTCTATTATACAAAATTAAAATCCAAATTGCATTGTTTTTTCAACCCGAATTATCACAGAGAATTAAGGATGTATCAAAATAAAATTAAAATATTTAAATAAACAACTATTGTTAACTATAGACATGCACAATAGCCGGGCGCCCACGAGCGTCCGTGTCCAATTTCAGCATTTTGCCGATCTCTGATATATAGGATATTTGTAAATAAAATATTATATAATTATATATATTATACTTTTTATATATTATTACATGTTTATGTATGTATGTATTTTTTCTCACATTCTTACCAGTAATTTTTATTTAAAAATGAAGTTAACTATTAAACACTTAAATAAGCAAGAGATCCGGGTTCGACTTCCGGCCGAGACAATATTTTTCGCAATAAATTTATTACAGTTTTTTAAGATTAAGTTTGAAAAATTTGAGGAAATTATTAATATTTCAGATTGATTGCGTTGAAAGTCCGACAATCATATCGGCACACAAATCATTTCTGAAATTAATTTATTTAAATGAATACCATATATATAATAGTTCAACATTTTAAAGTTCAGACTATAGTGGTGCTTCGTATTTAAAGTAATATATTTAACATAAACGGTTTTATTTCTAATCTTATTGTTAAATAAACAAATTTTCATGTAAAAACACTTGGCATTGTTGAATCTAAAAATAAAACAATAAAAACTAATAATGAAACGTAATAATGAATTTAATTTGAATGCTACATTTATTAAAAAGAAGATTGAATGGTGAATATTTAAAAAAAATTACAATGTATTGTGATATTATAGTTAAACCTTATTTTCACAACAACGCACACAAAAGAATTCAAAATTTAAATACTTATGTCTTATACTTAATTTTAATCTTAATTCTAATCTGCACGCCATATTACTCGCTCACATGTATTCACATTGATTATACTTATTCCCATCGTATTTTGTTTTTAAAGTTCTCGGAAAGTATGATGTAATGTTGGCTATTGTGATCGTTTTATCAAACAGTATTTGATGTCCTGTTTCGATATTGTGTTCTGATAATGCTGATTGCGTGATGTGTTTTAACCTGACATCACGTTGGTGTTCTTTTATCTGTAAATTGACCATTCTTCCAATTTCTTCAATGTTGCCCGCAAGAACAAGGTATTTTGTATACTCCTGCGGAGTTGTATGGAGGTCTTTGATCTTTAGGATTTCTTAAAATTTGTCCTATCTTTTGGGTGGTTTAAAGATATCTCGAATATTGTGTTTAATATCCTGCCAATCCGATTTGTTGTTCCTTTGACTTATGGGAGAATGGATAGGATCTTTTCATCTGATTGTGTGACAAAGACCGTTGTCTTATTTGCATATTTATTGATTATTTTGATTATGTCTTTTTTATCGTGTCCATTTTTCTGTAAAGTTATTTTTAAATGATTGAGTTCTGTCTGTAGATATTCTTTGTCAGAGATGGTGAAAGCTCTATGTACAAGTGAATTGATTGCAGACTATTTTTGTGCTGGGTGATGACGTGACTCGGCATGTAGGTATCTATCTGTGTGTGTTGGTTTTCTGTATATCATACTTGATAGCCTAAGGTATCGTCAGCTTTCTTAGAGACAAGAACATAGAAAAGAGAGTTTTCCGTTTTTCTCTATGTCTATAGTGAAGTGGAAGTATTTGGATGTTGATTGTTGAGGAAAATAAGGAATTTACGGAGTTCGGCTCTGCCGTGTCCATTCTGAAGTTTGTTCATAAAATTTGTTGTTATAGGAGAAGTGGTTGTTAGCAGTGCTTTATTAGCGGGATGACGTATGTCGGGGAGTATATGGCGCTAATAGCACAATCGATCTGAGTGAGATGTTTAGTTTATGTACTTTGGTAGTCTGTATAATCTTGGTGGGAGAGAATTTGTAGGTTTTAATGTTGATTTGGTTTTACTGGGAATGTTGCTCTTTTCCACCAGGATCTTAGTGTTCTGTGCGATTGTATTTGTTGAATCCTTTGTCAAGGTTTTTGTATACTTTGTCCGAGAGAAGGCTCTTCATCTTTTTCTTATAGTCTGATGTGTTCATGACTATTGTCGTGTTGTCTTTGTCAGCTGGAAACATGATGATGTCTGTGTCCCTATTCAAGTCTTGGAGGGCCAATTTTGTCTAGTGATGTTTAGTGGAGGGCTTTCCTTTGGAAAGGATACTGGTCCAGATTTTCTATAAAACCTATAAAGATTATACGGACTACCAAAAGTACACAAATCAAACATCCCATTCAGACTGATTGTTAGCGCCATACACTCCCCGACATATAACTTATTCCGCTTCCTAGCACAAACACTACAACCCTTCATTGGAAAATCCGAATCACACATAACTAACTCAACGGATTTCAAACAAAAGATACAAAAAATCTGACTACATCTCACAGACCTGCTTGTAAGTTTCGATGTAGAATTCCTTTTCACACAAATCCCAATTAAAGACACATTAAACATAATAAAGGACTCACATGAAGTCCTCTCTGATCTCATCCCGCTAATAGAGCACTGCTTAACAACCACTTATTTCTCCTATAACAACAAATTTTATGAACAAACTTCAAGAGTGGCAATGGGCTCTCCTATTTCTCCTGTAATCACCAATATCTTTATGGAGCATTTTGAAAAAGAGGCTCTCAGATAAACATTCAAAAAACCAGAAGTTTGATTCCGTTATGTAAATGACACATTCGTGATATGGAGACACGGCAGAGCCGAACTCTGTAAATACTTTTTTCCTCAATAATCAACATCAAATATTCACTTCACTATAGACATAGAGGAAAACGGAAAACTCCTCTTTCTAGATGTTCTTGTCTCTAAGAAAGCTGACGGTACTTTAGATCATCAAGTGTACAGAAAACTAACACACACAGATAGATATCTACATATCGAGTCACATCACCACCCAGCACAAAAACAGTCTGCAATCAATTCACTTATACATAGAGCTTTCACTATCTCTGACAAAGAATATCAGAAATCATTCAAAAATCATTTAAAAATCAATCATTTAAAAATAGTCTTACAGAAAAATGGACATGACAAAAAAGACATAATCAAAACAATCAATAAATATGCAAACAAGACAACGATCTCTGACATACAATCAAACGAAAAAATCCTATCCATTCTCTCACAAAGGAATAACAGATCGGTAGAATATTAAACAAACGCAATATCCGAACTATTTTGAAACCACCCAAAAAGATAGGACAAATCTTAAAAAATTCTAAAGATAAAGAAAGAATTCAAAGACCTCCACACAGCTCCGCAGGAGTATACAAAGTACCTTGTTTTTGCGAGCACGTATACATTGAGAGAATGGTCAACCTACGGAAGAATAAAAGAACACCAATATGATATCAGGTTAAAATACATCGCAATTAGCATTATCAAAACACAATATCGAAACAGGACATCAAATATTGTTTGATAAAATGATCACAATAGCTATCATTACATCATATTTTTCAAGAAAAAATAGAGAAGCCATAGAGATACAAAAACATTCTAACAATCTAAATAGAGATAATGTAAATAATATATAGAATATAAATACAATATAAATAATATATAGAAAACTATTCTCCCGGTTATTGAAGACTGACCGATTTCCCCCACCTCTCCTCTCTCTCCCACCAACAATTCTCTACTTTCCCTTCATCACTCCAACAAATAGCGTAATATAAATATAGCTCCTCGCCCTGATGAAATGGACTGCAAGGTTCACGGAAACGTTGGCAAGAATGGATCTAGACACGGAGAAAACTTGCGAAACGCATAAGTATTTATAAAGTTGATGCATTTCTATCAAATCTCGATAAGGGCATTATCAGATATAAATAAGGAAGCCTTTCTTATGGCAGCCCTAATAGATCCTTTCCAAGTCCTTATAAAAAAATTAGCCCTAATAAATAAATATTTATAAAATTGATGCATCCCTATCAAATCCTGATGAAGGTCTTGTCAGATATAAATAAGGAATCCTTACTTATGGCATCTCTAAATTATGATCGGGATCTCATCAGGACCTTAAAATAAAGAATTCTTTCTTATGATATCCCTAATAAATAATGATCAAAGCATGTTACATAGGGCTGTCCCTAACAATTTTCTATACTTCGGGTATACTTTTCCGGTACTTTTTATAAAATCGACGATCGCTAATCAGAGCGGACGGGCCTAGAGACTTTTCTAATCTCAAGCACTACGCACTATAAAAAATTTTTGTGTAAAATTACAACTATTACAGTGACTAATTTTGAAACCTATTATAATAGTTGTAAATGTTTGTAAATTTGCAATACGGAAATAAAAATAATTTCTTGGTTTGTAACTAATAAGGGAACCTCTCAAATTCTAATTTTAATTTAATTTTAATTAAAACCTAATTTTAATTAACTTTAATTAAACTTTGTGAACTTGTAACACTTGTCTCACATAAAGAGATGAATTTAGAAAATATTATTAGTTTGAGCGGAAAAACAGTTCGAAGGAGTGAAATCATCCCTTATGTGTACAGCGGTTTTCAGCTTTTTCTGTTATTTTTCGAAAACTATTCGAGATATCAAAAAATGTTTTATATAATATAAAAAAGTTTTACAACAAAATTAGCTGTATTTATTTGAGTCAACATTTTTTAAAAATAATTATTTTTTTTAATTTCGAAAAAAAATGTTCAATAATTATTTTCAAAAAATATTGGCGTGTATAAATAGAGGTAATTTTACTGTAAACTTTTGTACGAAACATTTTTTTATATCTTGAACAGTTTTCAAGATATAGAGGAGAAAGCTCAAAATCGTCTTACAGATGAGACCTAATTTCACTCTTCAAATTGTACGTTAGCAACAATTTTTAGAATTTTTTAAAAAAATTACTATTTTTAAAAATATTTATGATAGATAGAGACGATTTTATTAGTATTAAGCTACTTGTAAGTAGATTTTTATCACAAGAAAATGATAAGGTACTATCATTTCCACATCACCTGAAGTAGATAATTTTTTGTAGTGAGTTTTCTAATTACCCCACTTACCCCACTCTCATTCTTTTATTATTCCAAATGCCGTCCTTCCTCCCTTAAATATTTTGGGACATGTCATTTAAAAAATGTATTTAAAAAGATATTATTGGGAGTACAAATTATAGTTCGATCCGTTTTTTTGTGCATTTATTTCAAAACAAAATGAATGAACAGATCAATTAAAGTATTGTCCATCGCTGCCTACTAATTTTTCCCATCTCTCAGAATTCCATCTCGAAAAAATGACTCGTCTTTGGAGGCGACCCAATTTTGGAGCCAATTTTTGATTTCTGCGAAAGAAGTGAACCGATGACTTGCTGCATCCTTCGGAACAACCAGTAATCAGAAGGAGCAATATCCGGAGAATACGGCGAGTGCGTAAAACATCCCATTTGAGCGTTTCCAAATATTTTTTTACGACTTTAGCGACATGAGGCCGAGCATTGTCATGAAGAAGAATAATTTTATCATGTCTTTGCTCGTATTTCAGCTGTTTTTCTCACAATGCAAGGCTCAAACTAATCAATTGTAGCCGATATCGATCGCCCGTAATGGAATCGCTAGGTTTCAGCAGCTCATAGTAAACAAGACTTTTTTGGTCCCACCAGATATAGAGCATGATCTTTGAACTATGAATGTCCGTGGTGTTGATGTTGAGATCGATGGCAACGATTGACCGGGCTTAGCGTAGTATTTTTTCTTCTTGGGATTGTCGTAGAATATCCACTCACAACAATTCTCATCTCCAGTCACAATTCGATGCAAAAAATCTTTTCTCTGTTGTCTTTGAATCAGCTGTTCGCAAGTGAAAAATCGCCTTTCAACGTGTCTCGGTTTCAGTTCATAAGGCACCCAATTTCCTAGTTTTTGAATCATTCCCATGGCTCTCGTACAGAAACGGCTTATTGAGTTATCCCCAATGATTCTGTAAGCTCCTCTTGCGTTTGACTCTTTTTCGAGTAATGCCTCTAATTCTTTGTCGTCGAATTTTTTTGACTGTCCAGAGCGAAGCTCGTCTTCGCTTATCAACGCTGAAATCTCCAGCCTTGAAACGTCGAAACCATTCCCTAAATGATTTATCAGTTGGAGCAGTGTCACCATAAACTTCGACAAGCATTCGATGGCTTCAGCCGCACTTTTCTTCCAAAAACTTTTCTTTCTTTTTAAAGCAAAAAATCAAAACCTCCCACAAATGCTGCTTGGTTAACACAAAATTTGACATTTCAAATACAAAAATCAAGATTTTTGTATGAAACTCAAAGCGATATAAACTGAATATTAGCGGATGTTTAACCTCTCTGAAACCGCCAAAATTAGCTGTCACTATGAACCATTCACAACAGCTGGAGCAATCTTTAGGGAAACGGATCGAACTAATTTGTACTCCCAATATTATTATTACATAAAAATATATTTGCGCGAGTAATATTTAAAAATGTTTACTAAAATATTATAAAATTGACATACAACATCTTCTCCTCATTTTTTCCTCAATATTAATTTAATAATGCAGTTAAATAATTTAACTTGAGAAGATATTTTAATTTTATTCTAATTTAATTACTTACATACATTAATATATATAAGTGTTGCTTGTGTTGAAATTATAGAAATAGATTGATACACATAAAAGTAAGAAGATAATAAAATGTTATTTAATTTAAGAAACAGTATTACCATTGTTCCTTTGACATCTGTCAGTGATTACCATACATTTCTTATAATATATAAGCATATTTTTTGTTAAAGAGCAATGAATGTATTTATAAATTTTAAAAACTACTTGTAAATCTCATTATTAATATAACTAACTCGTAACTAATATGACAAAATGTTCGCAATTATGTATATTCTTCAAAAAAATGCTGCATACAAAAATATTTCTTGCAGGAATATCGTATTATAGCAGGTACACCACATATGGAGCAATGAAATATTCCTTGAATATCCTTTCCGGAAAAACAAAAATCTACTGGAGTTTTGAATTGTGGCGGCTATTCTTTGATATATCTATTCTTAAATCACGCATATTTAAAAAGATTATGAAATCGCGGAGAAGATAGTTGTATATGCATTAAAGATTGTAATTTGATGATATTATTTCTCAAATGTAAATTAATATCATAATTTAATAATATAATGCGATTAAAAATGTTCTCACAAAGTTTTTCCATAATCTAAATCCATAAATCAAGAGGTTGAATCATATTCTCGTAGTTTTCTTTGGTATAAACATAATTTCTTGAGTTGTAACTAATAAGGGAACTTCTCGAGGTGTCAAATCAAATTCTGATTTTAATTTAATTTTAATTAAACTTTATGAACTTATATAATATAGTATAGTTAAAATTGATGATTTGTTTATTACAATTTCTCTTAGCACTATTAGCGTCACGGTAGATACTGCTACAATTTTGTTTAGACGACGGGCGACAGATTTCTTTCAAATTTCTGACTGATGACCGCATTTGTGGTCGCGCTTATATATCTTGATTTTCGGTGGCCCTTTCGCGTTGGCCCGTCAGCATTCCGCTTATCCAACGAGGCCAGCTTTGCGCAAACGTCTTGCGTCCACATTTCTACTGTTTATTCTCAGAGTCTTCTTTTATATTAATTATATTTAATAAATTCATTTCGGCAATATCTCGATTTAACTTTTGATTGTTGATATTTTCTGGCACATTCTTGGTGCAATTGTCACTTGTGCAATTAGCACTCGTGACACGTATAATTGTCCTGTCGAGCGAAGGCTCATTTAAGTAGCATATGTCAATTCTTCAGTAGTGTTGTACGGAGTTTTTTAGTTTTTTTGCGTTTAGATCAGTCGCTTATTGCAAAAAATTCTAAAGATAGTCGACCTGCTCTCTACGATTTCGTTGACAGAATCTCGGCATTATAAACTATATTCGTATTGAATCAGATAGTCAATCATTATATAGTTTTTTAAATATATCCTCGTGTTTGCTACATTCATTTGACCGTATGGAAAAATTTAGCGAGAATAGAGAATTTTGCATCTTCATGTATGAGAATATTACGACTCATTTTTTCCATACTTCCAAAATTTTAATTTAATTGGACAAGTCCTTCTTCAAATGATTTCATATTATAAAAATTTCTTCCTTCGTGCATGTAATAACATTTCTATTCGATCCTGCAATGAAAACATATATAAATGGTCTTGGATTTGTATATTATTTTAACTCGTATAATAATTAAATATATAATATTAATTATTTCATATACACACACAAGAAATTATTTCAATATTACGATTTAAAACCGTTAAAATAAACTTTAATGTGCATTTATATTTGCAAATATAGAAACCATAATGTCGAAAAAATTGTTATAATAATACAGTACCATCGAAAAATTCACAAATGAACAAAAAATTACTTCTTAGTCATGCTAAAATGAATTATATGTAAATTTCTAATATAAATAAACGTTTTAAAGTACATTCTTAGATTTATAAAATAGTATTTTGATCGTTGCTCAAAAGGTTCTATTTTATAATAAATAAATTTTTATTATAAAATAGAACCTTTTTAGTTATAGTTATGTTATGTACAATATATATGTGTATATATATATATATATATATATATATATATATATATGTCTATAGTATATATTAATTTAAAACGTTTAACTTATTTAGTTCGTATTTTAGTTTTACTTAATTAATTTAGTTAACTTAACGTAACGTAACTATGGT
>NW_012130104.1:262705-270405 GCF_000143395.1 Atta cephalotes | reverse complement strand
TTTACTTTTAGTTAAATTAAATTAAAATTTTAAATTTATTAAAATTAAGTAAACGTTTTAAGTTTAACGTTAGTTATTAGTTATTAGTACTAATATATATGTGTATATATATATATATATATATATATATAT
Organism: Atta cephalotes; assembly: GCF_000143395.1. Classification (NCBI taxonomy): domain Eukaryota; kingdom Metazoa; phylum Arthropoda; class Insecta; order Hymenoptera; family Formicidae; genus Atta; species Atta cephalotes. The sequence continues at coordinate 270,273 of NW_012130104.1, read as the reverse complement.
ATATATATGTCATGTATATATATTTAAAAAGTTCTATTTGTCGATTTGTTTTCAATAATTTTGAACTTGAAACGTTACATGGCTTAGTTATATTACAATTTAATATTACAATTTAAATATTACAATTTAGCATAATCGAGATAGTTATGTCCACAATTTTTTACAATACTGTATCCGATTCTTTTACCTGAAATATTTGTCGACTTTCCTGTAATACGACTCTACCTGTAATAAAAAATTCTCGGACATAATATAATATCTACTTGCATGCTGCCTGACCCTAATGTATTTATATGCTTGGCAAGCGATTGATACCGAAACGAACAGCGCGAAGCGCTTGTACAAAAATTTGTCTCAATATCACAAACGCAGCTAAACCCATATATATTTATAATAATTCGAAAGAGAAAAGTATAAGCTAAAAGATAGTACTAATAATATCTCGGAATGAGGTGATTACTTAAAATATAAAATATAAAATTAAAATATAAAATAAAATATATATATAATTCTTTTAATGTATGATTTTTTAAATACTTATATTCAATTCAAAAACTAAATATGTAATACATAAAAATATATATTGTTAATATCGTTTTTTATTATACATACCTTCAGGAAGAGAATCCATTTTGTAAAATTCGATTTCCAAACTTCGTTTTCAAAATACACATAAAATACATCACAACAGTAAAATCTCCATTAATTCTGACTGTTCCGTGCGAAAGGCAACTTTGAACTGGAAATTCAGGTATGGGATATATAACTCTAGGATGGGTCACGTTCGAAAGAGAATTTAGTTTTCCGAAACAATAATTACATTTTTGAAAATCCGAAATTAATTTTTTGACTTTTGGCCAGCTTTTCGGGATTCTGACCCACTGAGCGACGTATCGTTTATCATCATATGGACTCAAAGCGATTTTTGATTCGGATATCGTGTATACCTCGTGTAATTTAGATCATATATACGAGTGATGACGATCATTTTGATCTTTTTATTCAAACATCGTGTGTAATCGTCAAACGTTATCATCCGCTTACATCTTTCACCTTTTTATAGTATTCTTCTCGTCCTTTATCCTCACCGCGTACATCTCCACTCTGAATCCAACGAATTCGATCATTATTATACCGTTATTTTTGTTCTTCATGCAGGGTATTTTTTTGTTCGCGAAATGCATACCATACGTTGTCTATCGGATAATCGCTCGTGCCAAATCTTGTGATATCGCGATTTATCTTGTAAATGTTGTCGCACTCAACGCGATAAATGAGACTCTGTGTCGGTGTACATAATTTTACATTTGTCGTGATATATCGGTGACATGTACTCGTGATAGAATTCGTACAAGCAGACTTTCGATATGTCGAGTATACACATACCCATGTAAATCGGCTTGTTGAACCTCATCTCAAGTTTGCGCAGTTCGACGGCGATCAAATTTTCCGTAAAAATGTACGAAATTCGGCTTCGCGAGTATTGCCTCCGCGCCGTCCGTTTCATTTTATTAATAATTTTATGTTTACACATTTTCGAACGTTTTCCATAATCTTGTCAAATACCGCGTTATTCATTAGTTTATATAAATTTTTCTCAAAATCGTTTTTCGCGCGCGTTCTAAATTGTGTATTGAGTTTAATGTAATCAAGTAGCTAGGTGGATTGAGCGAATTGTAACTCGATGGATCTTTGTTATGCAAAGATCGTGATGAGAACATTGCAGATTATAATAGTGGATGATGTAACGTTGTTTATGATATGACGCGTACAGCGTCACTAGAAGTCCTCGCGTTTGCCGGGCAGAAAGGAAGATCAGTATATCTATCATGCAGATGCGGATACTCGAGATTAATCTCGAGAATATAACCAGTGAAAAAAAACGAATCTAAAACGATCGCGCTCGCATCAAAATTTGCAGTGCAGTCGATGTGCAGTGCGTCTTGGATTGAAAGTTGGCATAGGTTGGCAGTGGTTAACACATCACCTATCCAGATTATTCACATCATAGTAGTCACATAAAGTACAATGATAGTTTCGACAAGTCGTACGAACGCGTATACTTGTTATGAGCCTGCACGTATTTGTCTGAACATTGCTGAGGCCATCGCATATACCGCATTTGATGAATAAAACTATATCGTTGTCAGTGAGCAACTCAAATCTTATGCGCGTATGTTTCAGCATGGCGTCCCATAACCAAGCAAGGTGTAGTAATGCGCGGGATCGAGACTGTAACTCAATGACATAACTTTCGGAGCAACTTTTGAAAATGTCGACTATTATAATAATAAGACATCGTTTTTCAAGTAAGATCACTCGTCCAGTGTTCAAATACAGAATCGCTGCCATACATACGCGGTGTGAGCATAATCGCTCTCGGATACGGTGTCGCCCGTCAATGAACTGAAAAATGATTCGCGCGGCGGTAAGCGCGTGTCCTTTTTCGAGGCAATCAATGTACTCGTATGGAAAATGCCTTTATGTGTGAGAGGATCGAAATCCTTCGCGCTGAGAAAATTCTGATTTTTAGTTTAGTTTTTCTTTATCGACGTCAATTTATCGAGACCTGTACTTAAACATTTGAAAGAATCGAAATCTTAATTTTATGCAATTTTTCTGAAAGTTATTTTCATTTTTGTCTTTGATGCTATCAACATATTTAGTGATTGAAATGTATTTTTCTTTCGTTATAGGAAGAAGATTTACATTTCCATCGTATGCGGTAACAATTTCTTTAATTATAAAATACGCGTCGTAGCCCGATAAATAATGAAACACAAGCGGAATATAGAACAAATTTTTGTAATTTAAGTTATAGTTTGAATGCGCTGGATTACGGTATCTATTGGTGATATGATCGAGTAGACGAGAGATCTTTCGTCACTCGCAACCATGGATTGTTTGTGCCCAACGGCGAGGCGCGGACACTTGGCACGACAAAGTAGTATACGGAAAGAAACACAGCTGAAAACTTCACTGATTCAGCAACTCTACAGTCGTAATATAGACAGTCAATTTTTTTATTTAAAATAGCAAAGTTGACAGCTGAATAAGCATTAGCGATTTATTAAACCATCAAATCTTCTTGCTGTCGATGTTGATTTCGCGCAGTCGATGTTGAATTCGCACAGTAAATTATAGGTTTGCTGTACCACCCATAAATTAATTTTTTTTCTGTATAGTAAAGCTAGGCCGATTCTAGACCATTATGTGTTAGTGCATATATGTATACGATATATGTATGGGAGAGGGTCAGGGAGGGAAAGTGACTCACAGACGTTGGGAAGGGAGGAAGCACGCCACCGGAAGATCCATATTAAAAGGGGAACAGAGTTTCGTTTCTTCTCTCATTTCCACCCGTTGCAATTCTATACTTATTATTTGCGAACTCTCTTCCTTCCTCTTTCCCACGTTGTCTTTTCTTCTTGCACGTGATTTAATTAAATAGATATGATATATAATAAATATAGCAATATTTATGATTTTTAATGATACGACTTACAAGGGAACACAACCAAGTGAATTCCTCTGACTTAAATGAGTATGTTATTCTATGGATAAAAATAGAAAACGTGTATTTTTTTATACGTGCTGAGTCTCATATTAAGAGAATGAAATCCTCCTTTGAAAAAAATCGATTTCTTTCTTTCAGATTGAATATCGAAACTATGAAAGATAGAGAAAAATGTTTTAAATAAAAATTGGTTGCAAGAGTACTTCACAATTATAATAAAAAAAATTTATTTATTTATTTGTTTATCATACCCCCACCCCCATTCCTAAATTTAAAAATTTTTAATTTTTATAATAACAAAAATTAAGGAGCATTTTATGCTGAAAACAACGATAATAATAACTAATAAAATCATGTTCCGCAAACGCAATTTTGGAATATGAATGAGAAACACTTCTATATACGCTCCATGAGTATCCGTCTCATACCGTCGTTGGCTGTTCGAGATAGCGTTGAATGAATAGTAATAGAAATGAGTCTAGTATGCATCAATACCGCACTAGCTATTATAATAAGAGCTTCTTCTTATAATAATAACAACAACAATAATAATAATAATAATAATAATAATAATAATAGTAATAATAATAATAATAATAATAATAATAATAATAATAATAATAATAATAATAATAATAATAATAATAATAATAATAGTGTTAATAATAATAATAATAATAATAGTAGATAATAATAATAATAATAATAATAGTGATAATAATAATAATAATAATAATAATAATAACAGTAATAGTAATCCTGACTTTGTTGAACTTCCGAAACCAATCAAATATTTTTGATAATGTATATACAAATGTACCTCGAGCAATTAAAATCAAAGTATGAATAAAGAAATTATTATTTTCATAAAACATCATTAATTTTGCAATGTCCGTCATGTTTAATGTTAACATTGAATAAAGTATTGACAAAACATTGCGTCTTATTAATCTAGGTTGAAAATAGATATGTTGACGACTAGTTTGCGTATGTTGTTGACATGAATAACTTATTATTATAATAAGATATTGCGTCTTATTATTGCTATGTAGTAAATATAGTTGATTACTATCAGTTGTGTAATAGTGCTGTATGCAACAGTGAAAGTTTCACAAGTTTAATATACTATATATTAAAATGAAAATATCGTATACAAACTGTGATGCTTCTCATCGATTAAAGGTATTGGAAAATATGAAAGAAGATGTGTGAAGATGATGATAATTGCACGCGCGCGCACACACACACACACACACACGCACGCACGCACGCACGCACACACATACTCCCCACACACATCTATACTATAAGATATTGTATATACACATCATTCTTAATATTATAATATTATAATATTCTTTTGTAATCAGCCAAGCCGATTTATACATCTCCCCTTCGCGCCTGAATCTCTTTATTGCACCTGACCGTCACCTAACTCCGACGAGCTAATCCACACAAAAGTCAGGTTGTTACAATATTACATAATAAATTCTCTCTTACATATTAAAATTATAAAATTTCTCTTCTTCTCCAGAATATACATGTTTAATACAAAATTTTTTCGGATAATTTATTTACAATCTAACGAAACAGTAATTTTAAACTTATTGTCAATTTCATATTTTTGTTTTAATATAAAATATCAGTTACGTTGAATTTTATTTCATATCTGTTATTATATTTCCGTATTTATTATTAAAATATAACAATATTTATTAATTATTATCTTTAATTTTACAATGTTTTCTACAATGTTTTTTACAATAAAGATATAAACCATTGCAATATTTGCGGTTCATACATACGGTTCTGATCACAAATATGATTTATTTCATAGTGCTCATGAAAAAAATTTGTTATGCAAAGAGATTTTCTGCATCATGCGCAAGTAATTACAACTATTTCACTACAAATATCGCATGTTGGTTTCGAATGTTTTTTAAAGCAAAAATTGATCAAATTCTACTTACCTATATTCCAAATATCCACTTTTATATCAAGCACATTTAAATAAATTAATAAATCTTGGCGATGAAAACTGATTGTGCGTTAATGATTATAATTTTAAAATAGCGTTTTTAGAATGAAGTTATATCAAGATCTAAAAGCATGACTATATCTGAAAAATGTTTGATGAAATTTTTTCACAAACAGAATTCAAAAATATCTAACAATTGTATTTTTCCTGTTGTTCTAGTATAGTTAATAAAGCCAGTATAGTTAATAAAACAATATCTTTTGCAGAATCTGGTCTATTTCTTTGAATTATATCCGGACAATCATCAGTCCATCCGAATCTAACAGTAAAAATTGAATTTGGTCCAACATTTCCAACATTTGGAAAATATACTTCCCAAGTTTCAAAATGATTAGATGTTAGTATATCAGATTTTGATGTCATAATAAAAATATTAATTGCGGTAAACATCATTTCTTGTATCCTAGAGCCTAATGTCCCACTAGGTTCTTTTAACATAATAAGAAGTGGAGATATTAATCTATCATCGAAATCAAATACTGCAAATTTCCTGCGACGAGCTGCCCTTTATACTTATGTTCATCAGTTATGATCAACAACATAAATACGTACCGAGTAGTGTGAAACTTTTACTGTTGCATACAGCACTACACACAGCAACTGATAGTAATTAACTATATTTACTATTAGGTGTACAACATTGCTTCCGCCGTTTTTTTTCCGAAATTCGAGGCTTTATTGTAAAAAACTGGTTATACATTTATGATTCAAAGTATTGTCCATCGCTGGCCACTACTTTCTCCCATCTTTCGGGCAGCGTACGAATCCCGCGTTGAAAAAACTGGTCATCTTTTGAGGTTATCCACGAATCGATCCAATTTTTTACTTCTTCATAAGACCGGAAGTGCTGGTCAGCCAGGCCGTGTGCCATTGATCGAAACAAGTGATAGTCAGAGGGAGCAACGTCTGGAAAATATGGCGGGTGGGGTTTCCCATTTCAACATTTCCAAGTATGTCTTGACTACTTTCGCAACATGAGGTCGAGCAGCATTGTCATGCTGCAAAATCACTTTATCGTGTCTCTCGTTGTATTGCGGCCGTTTGTCTTTCAATGCTCGGCTCAAACGCATCAATTGCGTTCGATACCGATCGCCTGTGATTGTTTCAGTCGGTTTTAACAGTTCATAATACATTACGCCGAGCTGGTCCGAAATACAGAGCATGACCTTGGACGTCAAAATCACCGTTCTTGAAGCGTTGAAACCACTCACGACACGTTCTTTCACTAAGCGGCCTCACCATAAGTATTTGAGAGCATTCGATGAGCCTCAGCCGCAGATTTCTTCATATTGAAGCAAAAAATTAAAACCTCCCGCAAATGACGAGAATTTGGCTCGTAAACTGACATTTTCAATCGAGAATAACTTTATGATGCAGACACAAATCGACTAATGTTTCTATGGGATTATGTTGCCAGATGCCCAAGTTTATTGTATGACGTCTATGATCTATTTATTTCGACCACCACTTACCGTTAAAGTCATCTATAGGAAAACGGCGGAAGCAAAGTTGTACACCTAATATGTATTACAATAATAAAATGCAATGTTATTATAATAATAGATTATTCATGTCAACATATGCAAACTATGTGTCAGCATATCTACTATATTTTTCGCCTAGATTAATAAGACGCAACGTTTTGTCAATATTTTATTCATGTTAACATTGAACACGATGGACACTGCAAAATGAACGATGTTTTAGGAACATAATAATTTCTTCATACATACTTTGATTTTAATTGCTACATTTGTTATCACATATTATTAAAAATTATTTGATTGGTTTCGGAGGTTTAACAAAGTCACTATTACTGTTACTATTATTATTATTATTATCACTATTATTATTATTATTAATATTATTATTATTATTATTATTATTATTATTATTATTATTATTATTATTATTATTATTATTGGTAGTACTAAAGTAGTTGTCGTTACTAAAATAGCTATTTATTTACTAAAACAAAATGAATAGAACAGATACTAATTAAAGACTATTGTC